>NW_021940535.1:23974686-24250707 GCF_001715985.3 Manacus vitellinus | reverse complement strand
GCACAAGTCCTATGAGGAGAGGCTGAGGGAGCTGGGGTTGTTCAGCCTGGAGAAGAGGAGGCTCAGGGGAGACCTCGTCACTCTCTACAACTCCCTGAAAGGAGGTTGTAGCCAGGTGGGGGTTGGTCTCTTCTCCCAGGCAGCCAGCAGTAGGACAAGCGGGCACTGTCTTAAGCTGTGCCGGGGGAGGTTTAGATTGAATATTAGGAAGAAATTTTTTACAGAGAGAGTAATCAGACATTGGAATGGGCTACCTAGGGAAGGGGTGGATTCTCCATCCCTGGAGGTTTTTAAGATGAGACTGGATGTGGCACTTAGTGCCATGGTCTAGTAACCACGGCAGTATTGGATCAAGGGTTGGACTTGATGATCTCAGAAGTCTTTTCCAACCTGGTTGATTCTATGATTCTATGAATAGGTAAAATAATTCCTAACAGTGTGCTCACCAATAGTCATGTATGCCTCCCTGATAAAAAAGAATATTTATTACTGTTCCTTTTGTAGACACTTTTTTTGTTGTTTTTATTTTCAAAATCTTGGTGTTAATTCACGGCTATAAGTATCTGTGAACTTGGAAAATTTTGTTTTCTGAAGGATTTAATCCACTTTTAACATAAATTCAAATACAGAATTATTATGTAGTTGGCTGGCTAGAGCACTTGGCTGGCAGGAGGGCAGTCAAATTCTGTCTCTTCTTCCTTTTTACCCTGCAGCTTTATCGAGCAGGGCACCATCTTTGGGAGCAGGGAGATATTGATAAAATTCCTTTTGAAGTGAGGAGTCTGGTGAAGCCGGGTCTGCCCCCTGGCAGGTGTGTGCCCCAGCCCCAGGTGCAGATGTAATGGATGCCCTGCGATGACTGTTCTTTGCTATCCTGATCCAGAAAGGGATTCTGCTAGCTGTATCCCTGCCATTTCCCCGTGCTCCTGGCACCTGTGTACCCACAAGCTTTCTGGATTTGTCCAGATGCAGACAATTAGCAGATAGGCTCAGCCTTCCTGTGGGTATAAACTTTGCTGGCCTTTAGGAGCATGGACCTGCTGTGTCACAATTTTGGCAGCGTGTTAAGGAAAGAGAGTGCTGCATGTGTGAGGAACACATATTTTGGATACGGTATTATTTAAACAGGGGAATTTTCTGAAACAGACCCAAATATTAAAGTTGTTGAAATAATAAATAACAAATAAAAATAATTAATAATAATAAATATAAATAAATAATATCAAAACAATAATCAATATAATGAAATACATAGATAATACTTATTAGCAAATTATCAGCAGAGTATAGAGATTTACTGTCCCATTAGATGGGGTAGGAATTATATTCTCCATGTACACATACTAATTTTTCTTGCAAATATAGGCCTTAATCTACATAACTAAAAACCCAGAGGCATGGTCATAAACTAAATAAATGGCATGTGTTTATTTCATGTGGAAGCCTTGGAAAGTTTAGTCTTTGGACTAAAATCCTGGTTCTGCTTTCAAATCCATAGCAAGCTTCCCATCTCTTAAGGTCAGGACTCATTATGCTGTACTTCTAAATTTCATCACTCCTGATAAAATCCCTTACAAGTCACAGTAAATTCCTGCTAATCCCTGCACAAAGCTACAAAGCTACCGCAGAAAGGAAAAGTGAGTGGCAGCAGTGACCTATTGCTGCCTTTTTACTCCCTCCTGAGGCAGCAGGATACTCTGAAGCATCCTTTGCTGTGGGAGATGTAGTTTCAAGACATCCCTTCTCTGGTGCGTGTGTATAGTTTGCCTGGGTTTGCCTGTATCTCTATGGGGGATTCCCTGCACACTCAGTATATAAACATAAATGTTGGTGAGATACATGAATAACAGTTTTAAGCTACTAGGTAAAGTACGGCAATTACCATATTTGTTCAGATGTAGACTGTGAGAAGGTTTGAACTGATCCATTTTTTGAGGGGAGAAGTCCTTCCTTAGTGACTGACTGACTTAGGACAAAAACAGCCTTTCTAGCACGCTTCTGAATGAGCATTCTGCATTGTAAGTTTGCTTAATTAACACCTTATGTCTGAGTAAAGCACAGTCGGTGAGTACAATTTTTCAAGTTTGAGCCACTCTCTCTCATGCATGCAGTCTTAGTGTTGACAGCAAAAGTGCAGGTGAAATACCAAGCACCTATTACTGTGCTGGTTTTACTGTCATCGCTAAAACATTTATTTTCCAGGTTCTTCAGAAACTATTTGCCTTTGGGTTTGACCATATTAATCAAGAGCTTTATCAAACAATAACTGTCATCTTCCAGCTAATTTATTTGTCAGAAGCTTCAAGGTTCATGCTGTTAAGTGTATGATATATGAATAGTGTCCACATATTTCCAAGAAACAAGTTTTACATGCTTCTGGGTAGGCAGGTATGTGTTTGGTTAAAATGTGAATGGAATTGCCTGGAAACCAGAACAGAACAATGTTCTGGTTTGTGGTGTGACTGGGGGGAGTCTGGTCCCAAAGAGGATCAAAAGATGCTTAGCTTTCAGGGCACAAATGTGGGCTTCTCAGACTTACTGTCTTAACTGGATTCTTGATGAGTTAAATATATGTATTTTTAAAAGGGTATCACACCCAGTCACAGAACTAAATCTAAATTTCTTCAAGAAGGGCAATCCTGTCTTCGGAAGTTCATCCTGTCTTAAATTTCGTGTATATATGTGTGGGCTTACAGCATGTTTGAAACAAACAAACAAACAAAATGCATGTGTAGTTGGGGGGTGGAAGTGTTAGAAAGGGAGAAGATTCTTAAATAAACAAGTTAATTTGATATGCCTATCCAAAGATGCTGGATTTTATTTAAATGTCCACCTTGGCTACTGGTACTTCTGTTTGTTTATTTACTTATTTTTCAATTAATTGGCTTGCAACAGAAAAGAGATGCAGACAAGCTGCAAAGAAAAAAAAAATCTCAGATATGATTAACATACTTAGCAAAGTAACAAGTGTAGCTTTACATGTACATGTTACATGTTGCTGTTTGTGTTGCTCATGGAATAAAGCAGGAGTTGATGGAACTTTCCCTCTAGAGCCAGCATGAGCTTGCATTAATATGCACCTCTATTCGCTGCTCTGGTATTATTTTTCCTAAGTCCTCATCTGTTCAGGGACAGAGGTGAGCTATGTGTTTAGCACTAACATGTACCACCTAATAGATTTTCCTCCCATTGTAAAGACATGTATTTTATACTTTTTTTTCCCCTAACATTACAGGAGTTTGGAGTTATAATGAATTTAAAGCCAAAATCCTGGATCTTGGCAGATGTTTTGCCTTGGTTCTTTGTGTAGGATTTCTTAACCGTTCTAGTTTAGAATTCATGTTCAAAGTCAGTACACATACACTTAAAACTGTTAATTTATTATTAGGAGAACAGTTTTATGCATTGCTTAAATTATACTTTAGTTAAGCTATTTGTAAATTGAATGCCTTGGAACACTGACTTACAGTATTTCAGCTGGGAATCAAACTGTTCTATGATTCTATGCTCACTTTAATGATGATCTGAACAATACAGGTTCTTTCCAGAAGTTAACTCATAGCTGAGGCCAGATCTAAAATGTAATTCAAAGAAACAGAGATTTTCAGCTCACTAACATCCTGGATTTTGCACTTGTCTGCATGAGGCACAGAGTACCCATGGATGACAGATATGTCCAGGCTCTCATCCAGTGTAGCATATAGTTAGCCTGGGTAGTCGAAGCATTTTTTTACAGTGGTATGTTTTATTCTAAACCAGGACTAATTAAAATGTAAGATAGGAAATAACTTATTAAAAACAGTTCTTCAAAATATGATTTAGGAGTTGTCATATGTAGACCATGAGTAAATGAAGTCGTGCTTTTAAGAAAGAGGTAAGTATGTAAATGTTCAAATGGGTGGTTCTCCTGAAAGGCATAAGGAGAAATCTCCCATTTCAATCACCCTTGATGAGTCCTCTAGTGGAGTATTGTGCTGAGTATAAGCATTGCACTTCAGGAAAGAGGATCTGTTGATAGTCATTGGGGTTGAAGAGGAAAAGAGAGAACAGGCATAAATCTTCAAATACATGAAAGACTTCTGCATAAAGGAAGGAAATAGTCTATTCTCTACATCCAGAACATAATGAACTTAATTTAAAGTGCATAAAGTTCAAGTCTGGTGACTGGGAAAACCACTTTATGCCAAGCATAATGAATTACTGGAACAGATTTCTAAGGGAGGTGGCAGGCACTTCATTACTGAAAAATCTTTCAGGGAGGGCTAGAAAAACCTCTCTTGCAAACGGCATAGGTATAGCAAACCTCATCTTGGGGCAGGGAGGTGGAATAATTACACTTGAATTCCCTTTTAGACATACATTTTTAAGACAGTGTATACATCACACTCAAACTGTGGTAAAGTATTGCAAATTAATTGTGGCAGTAATAATGAATATTTAGCTACTAATTTTGAGTAAATTAATTTTCCTTAGGTTGCCACTTTTGCAATCAAATAAGTGTCTTGCATTTAATGTTTACACTGTTTCTTTCCAAACTTATTTTCTCATTGATTACTTCTACTCTTTCCAAAGGCAGACAGCTTATCTTAACTTTAAACATGACAGTGAGAATGGAAGGCAACTTATCCTTAAAGAAATGATTTCTGCTTGCCACTTTTTTTGTAATCTTTTACAGCAGTAGGCTTTTTCTTCCTCCAGAAAACATTAACTTACAATTAAGACTTTGAATTTGTATGAGACTTAAAGGGGAAGAAGATAGTTACTTATGAGAGAGGATATATCTGGAAAAAGAGTGAGAAAACACACAAGTTAGACAAATGCAGGGTAGGATTTCACATAAGAATTGGACTCTGATCCTTGTGGGTCCCTTCCAACTTAAAGTATTCTGTGATTTCGAAAGTATCTAGAGTGTGGGGTATATGCCTGGATCTGGAAAGCCTAGTTCCATATTTCCTAGGATCTGAGCTAATCTGTCATTCTTTAGCATTCTAAAATTCATCTGTTGTGCACAATTTAAGAGTGTATTTGAAAATATGTGGTCTATTGATTAGCACATGACACATGCCAACAGTATAACTTGGTATGGTTCCAATCCTTGTACTTCAGAAACATTTTGGATGAGATTTCAAGTTAAGAGTTACAGAAAGAGAACTCCAATGCTTACTTTGCTGTTTGGGAATTTGGAATTTTTTTTCTTTTTATTTTCTTTTCAAACTTTTAACCATCTTGGAAGCTTTCTAAAAAAACCTGTCATTGTGGAGATATTTAGCCCAAATTGCAGTATTTCACTGAAAATATTTGGTGAGAAACTGGATAACTGCAGATGTGTATGTGATGAACACATTAAAAAGGTATTGAACATTGCAAAAATAAAATATTATTTTCTTGTAGGTTCATAATGGCTTAATTTCTATTCTGATAAGTGAGGGGAGAGAATTAAATAATTAACAAAAATATGCCAGTTACTATGGGAAACCTTAAAAGGTCTAAAGAATTGGAGGAACGAATACAGGCATTTTGGTCTGACTTCTCATGGGACTACATAAACAGTGTTATTGCTTTATAGGGTCAAGACCTTCAAAGATACTTATGGGGGACCTAGTCATCCAAGTTATTTGAAAATTATGCCACATCTCGCCCTCTTGTCCTGATCCTTCAGCAAACATGCTTTTAGTTGGGAGCACAAAGGATGGAAATTCCTGTGAGAGGTTTAGACACACGTAAATTAAATTATTGAGTAATAACAGTTCCAACTGTTGAAAACTGACATAGCTAATAACATGCAAGGGGGACATGGCCATCTTTTTCCCCCAAGTTTTAATTTTGTCTCATGTTCTCACTTCTTGCTTTATGCATCTTTTCCACTCTAGTTCAACTTAGTAAAACTATGGATAGCTTAAAAATGGACACAGAACTTCATCTAAAAATGAAAAATATGGGCGGCTAAAACTTTTCACAAGAATTTGTTCATAAGTTGCTATCAATAAAAGAAAAAAATTGATTAGGTATGGGTTTTTTTCCTTGCCAATTCTTAGAAAGTCCAGAAACCTTTATTTCACAGAAATATATGGAGGAGTTGAAATCCCTTGACCAATACAAAGATCAGACCTACTGTAAACAGACTGTTGAGGTGGATGAAATTTGTTGGTTTAATTTAGACCAAAATCTAATTAAGCCTAATCCTCAAAACAGCCTCCTGACTGTGAATTTTGATCCAAAGTTATGTACTTATAATTGCATCTAAATCTGTAGCTGATGTTTGTCTTTGACTTCATATTCAAAAAATGACAATAATGTTCTAGGGTATGAATAAATCTTAATAGCTTAAGTTCTTAGTTATTTTTGTAGACTCATACAATCATTCAGGTTGGAAAAGACCTCTAAGACCATGAAGTCCAACAGAGGACTGTAGAATCATTTAGCTTGGAAAAGACCATCAAGTCCAAGGACTAACCCTGCACGGCCAAATCCACCACTAAACCGTGTCCCCAAGTGCCACATCTACACACCTTTTAAATACCTCCAGGGATGGTGACTCCACCACTTCCCTGGGCAGCCTGTTTCAGTGCTTGGTTCTAATTCTAATGCTATTTGAGATTAACTGGATATTTATCTCTTGGTTCCTGTGCTTCCACCTTGGGGCCATGCTGAAGTGTCTAAATCTGCACATAGTGGAAGCGTAATCTCTTAGACAAGTAAGGGATCATCTATTAAACTGGCAGTGAGAATTATATGTAGTCCATGTAAAGTTCAGGTTTGAATAACTTGAAAAGGATTCAGTTAACTTTATGTTCATATAACGAAATATAAACCCAAAATAGGAACAGATGAGTGAACGACAGTTCTTCTGTTAATAGATCCCTGGGAAAAGGGATGGAATTCCAGTCTTTCATCTGCATGTAAATTTGACCAATTGGTATTACTGTCTCACTGAAATAACAAAATTTTTGTTTGATGCCTAAAATGTTATTGACAACATGTTTGATCTGTCTGAAATCAGGCAGGCAATAATGGATAGAGTGGCAAATGTTACCAACAAAGTCCTGGGGTACAGAAGATCTCTTGGCCATGCATCTCTCTGGCTGGAGAACAAGTCTGAGTTTATGAAGCAATTCCTTCTCTGTGGTCATGGTTTAGCATGGTTTATCCACAAAGATACCTCTTACTGACAAAGTCTCTCAACAGCTTCACACTATTAAAGTTTTTGAAGAGCAGACAATAAAGCAATTAGTCTTAGTAACTGGCTATTTAGTGGGGGGTAGGGGGCAGGCATGGAGGAGTATAGGTATTTACTATCCTGTAGGGTTAATTCTCCATTGTAGCACTTGCCACCTCTGGAAATCAGGCCCAGACAGTCTTAAAATGATTTAGTAAAACTATATTTGTTTTATTTTATAAATAACTATTTTTATTTGTATAACAGTGTAAGTAGGGCTTACTACATTTTTATTCACCACAGTAAGGAAAGTTTTCTCTATCATCATACCTGTCTCTCTTTGGTAATCTAACTGAATTAGAAGAATTTATAAAAGTGACAGATGCTGGACTCCAAAGAGAGGTGACCAAGAGAGATTATTATATGCTGGTAGCAATCATGGGCCATCTCCTGGCTATGAAAGAGAGGCAGACAACTGCTGACAAACTCTTTGAACCTTTAAAAGAGATGACTGCACTACTAGAAAGCTGTGGACAGAAGATGACAGGTGACATTTGTGCCCAGTTGGAGGTACTGTAGCAAAAATAATATTTCATATTTACCTATGTGTATATTATCCTATAATAGCAGTATTTATTCTCAGGGATGTAAATAATTACATTCTCCTTGTTTCTTCTCAACTGCCAGCAATAAAACCAGGTAGTTTTTCTTTTGTTTTTAAAAAACTTGTTTTATGTGAATGATGGAAAATCAGTTCAAAAAGAGATGCTACATTTTGTTCTGATGAGGTCCACAGTTATTTTTTGCTATTTTCTTTTCTTAATAATGACCAAATCATGTTCACATTGATAAGCATCCTTCCAGAATCTGAACGATATAGGAGGAACTCCAGTGAGTGTATTTCCTATGTTGCTTTGCCATCCATAACACAGTTATCAGTAGTTTGGGACTCTGTTCATATATAAATACAAAAGGTAGGATTTGATCATTGTCATGTGGTGCTGTCTTACAGACATCCTTGACCACTTGTTTCTCTATATATTCTGTCCCACACCCATTCCAGTTATAATTATTTTGACTGCCAAGCAAAATTTGAGGGAATTACATGAATTAAGCAAAACTCAGTGGTAAGAATTGGTGGGAAAGCACTACAGCTGTAGTGGTTTCTACTGACACTAAAAGAAGAGCTTTTTAAGCTATGGCTTCCAAAGTAGCACCTGCATATGAGAGACCCTTATTTGGTCTGTTTTGGGAGATGCACTACACCATAAATACTGTTAAATAGAATTGGGCAGAATCAATTGGATAGCAATTAAACTAATGTTTTTCATCAAATAATCTAATTATTCAAAATTATAACTCCTCCCCAGTTTCAGTGAGCTTCCTGTCCACAGTGGAATTTCTATTTCTGAGTTGATCTGGTCTAGTATTTTTTAGTAAGATTTTTGACATGTTCGTTAAACTGGTTTTTTACTTAATCTGAAGTGATTTGAATTCAAGCTTCTCTTTCTTGTATTTTTCATATGAACAAAAACCACCTGTCAAGGTATTTTTTTCATCCTGTTGGAATTTTTTTCACATGGCTTACTGAATGTTTTTTCTAGACATCCTGGGGAGAATGAGAAAGGTATTTCCAGGTCATCTTAATATACTTGAAAATGTGTTAAAGCAGGAGGAGTAGAACTCTCTGTTTTACTGCGTGGAAGATAATTTAAATGAAGTTTTATGTGATTATACATAAAATAACTACTTTCATCAAGTTCGAGTAGTTTATAATTACCAATGATCCATAAAATCAATTCTTTTACAGTTGACAAAGGTTCTAGTACAAGCTATGGCATAGAGTATGCTTGTGGTTAAATAATTTATCCACTGTAATTTCTTATTCATAAGCACGTATTGGAGTATCCTTACTGTTAATATACAGATTTTACTGATGTATTTCTGTCATGTGTGGTATTTTTTGCTTTAAGAAAATGTTACTCTGTTAAATAGGAATTACCTGAAGAATTGAATATCCTTAGGAAGAGAGCTGTGTCGGCCAAGTACAAACTAACTCCTCTTCAGGCATCTGATGTTGCAGTTAATCAGAAGAAAATGCACTTTACTTGATGTACACTGAATTGCGGGGTCAGTCTTTTTTGTCTCATTTTTTTTAAATAAGAACATGTTCAGTGACAAGTGTCATTACCTGTGCTTTATCGAGGAAGCAGATGGAATTCAGAGAAAGATTTAAAATGGAAGTTCCCTTTCAGTTTGATGTAGAAAATCCATATGCTCATCTCAATAAGGTGATGAGTAATCTCAGAAAAACGTATTTGCTTGTAATTTTTCGGTATGATATTTAATGATATTTCAATGTACACATTAAAATATTTGTGGTTTGTGTGGGTTTTTTTGGGGGGGTAACAGGGGTTTGGGGAGTTGTTTGTTTTGAAGGGCTTTTTCAGTTTACTGTTTTATGGGGTTTTTTTGTTTGTTGGTTGGTTGGTTTGGGGATTTTTTTCAAGAAGCTGGTATAATTCTAATGCCACCAAATTCAGGTTTCTTGTTTCTCTTCTCATATTGCATATGCTTCCTAAAACTTTAAAAAGTCAGAATACTTTCTCATGTTCCTTCCTAAAGTCGACTATTTAGTGGATCTTTTTTAAAACAGCATGAAGGGACTTTGTAAACATTTATACAACTTTAAGAAGTGGTTTAATAAGTTCAGAGATTTATTACAAGAGTATAAATTAACTGCTTTCTATGCATTTTTTCTTTTATGCTTCAAATACAAAGTCCTTTTTATGCTTTTGGGCGCTTTCAGGGGCAATGCAAATACAACTTTTTATAACCTCTCTGCAATAATTCTCTCAGCTTTTCTTATTGAATCATATATACAGGATCTATAGATTTCACTGACAGGTTTACCTAAGCTCAGTGTACTCTACAACTGTATTTTGAGTGCTCTTTTCCTCTTCAAGGCAAATCAAGAGCTTGAGATACTGGAAAGAGAAATGTTACTAATGCAGGAATCTACCTGCAAAACTATTTGAAGTAACTATTCCAGGCTACAAGCACATGAAACCATGTTGAAAAGTGCAGTCTCTCAAGAAAGTTTGGGATATTCACGTTGATATTAATAGAAGATTTTCGTGTTGATATTAATATTTTTCTTAAAATTATTTACAAATTTAGAATATATTTTAGTGTTATACTTTTAATTTGATCTTAGAAGTGTTACAGTTTTGATTGAAAAAACAAGTTTAAAATGCAGAAGATTTTAATATTCCTTTTGTTTTTGAAATAATAGTTGCTATGTTTTAGGATATCCAGAGTAAAAGTATCTGTTCTCAAGTCAATCAATTTCAAGATATGCCCAAAACAAAACAAACTTCGTATTTTCATTTAGAGATTTCTTAATACCAATAACTTGCTTGCATAATTAAAACAACTGAGTAAAAATTCAGAAATCCAGAAAATTGCACTTAAGAACTGAGGACTGTACATTGAAAAGCCCTACAAAGTTAGAAGCAGGAGTCCAGAAAATTCAGTGTGCAGAACTGTATTGGAAATCAGTCTATAAAGTTCTGTTTCCCTCAACAAATTGCTTTTCATAGACAAGGTTAAAAATATAGTATCAGATACTGAGGAAAACATGAAACTGGTAAAATGCTTGGCCTTTGGGTTGAATTTTCAGAAGATGGATTATTATATGTGCTTTCTAGGTAGTGATGGTATAGGTCTGGAAAAAATTAAGGTCCAAGAGCTATTGCTGTGTGATGGGCTTTTCCCTGCATCAGTTTATCTGTTATGTACCAGAAGCTCTTCTTTACCAAATGTTGTTGATGCTGTTATCTGTACTTTCTGTTTCAGAGCAGCATTGATGATTGGACTAAAACCCAGTGGAGAGAGATTAATGTGGAACAGATGGATGTGCAGCTCAGAAGGTTTGCCAAGGCAGGTTCCATAGCTGTCTATTTCAGCAATTTATCTGTCTCAGTGCCACCCCTTTCTCATTCTTCCCACCCACTTTGATGTTGCAATGGATTTATTACTCATGCCCAAAACTGAATTTTCTGGAACATGCTTTGTTTTGGGGGTTTTCCTCTAAAACTTTGTTCTTCCAAATGAGTTTCCACTTCCTGTGGAGGTATATGATAAAACCATGCTGTCACTTCTCTGAGCTGAGGTAGTGCGTGAAAGAATAAAGAGTTTGAGGGTTTATGACAGACCTCACCTGTTGACAGTCATTTTTAGACACAGATGGAATTTGCGGAGGTTTATCTGCTCGGCTCACAGACATAGCTCTAGAGTCTTGGGAGCTGCAGGAAAGGTACTCGTTTTTAAAGGGAGGACACTTTCTTTGCTTTAAGTATTTGTAATGCTTTGTTGACAGCAGCCCTGCAGAAGACAATTCTCATGGGACAAGGGAAGTATGAAGCAAAAATAACAACAAAGGCCCCCCAGACTATTTGCAGGACACTAGAGGAATAACTGTGGTTCACAGACAGTATAGTAGTTGAGTATAACGTCTTGAACCTAATGGGTATAAAGTTTCTTGTTTACACATTTGTTTAATTCAGAAATAAATAAGCTTAATTTCATGCCCAATTATTAGTGCTTTAAGAGAAAAATCAGACTTCATGGTAGATGTCTTGGCTTTTATTGCTTCAGAATTGTGGACTCTGCCTAGCCAGTTCTGATACTGGGGGTTGTCATGCTGTGATAGGTGTGGTAAAAGCAAAGAGAGGATTGAGATAACTGCATTCTCCTTCTGCTTTTGCATCATTCCCTGTGGCACATATGCCAGGTCTTGGAACACAAAAGATGCTGTTCACTGCCTGTGAGCTGATCACTTATGTCATGTTCATCATGCTCCAGTGGGTATATGAGTCTCCCTTACTCCTCTGAGCAGTGGTTTCAAATGTATTAATTTATGTATAATTTTATCTGCGGCTAAATAATTAATAAGAAAACTATACTTAAATTATGAGGGCTATGTTAAACTAAAAGGCTCTGATCCAATTGGAATAATAAAATCACTATGTAAATATGGTGTTAATACAGTTCCATTACTTTAAACGACATACTGGAAAGTATATTTCTGGTCTTTGACTTACCTGCCACATAAACTGATAAGCCAAATAAAATCTTCCTTAGTCTTGTGCTAACTACAACTTTCACACATATCTGCACACGCTTTCTTTTTCTAGGCCCTTTTTAGGCACTGGAAGGTGCTATAAGGTGTCCTTGGAGCCTTCTCTTGTCCAACCTGAACAACCCCAACTCTCTTAGCCCTCTGATCATCTTCATGGCTCTTCTCTGGACTTATTCCAACAAGTGCACATCATTCTTATGTTGGGGGCACCAGAGCAGGACACATAATTCCAGGAAGAGTCTCACAAGAGCAGAGGAGAGGTGGAGAATCACTTCTCGACCTGCTGGCCACTCTGCTTTTGATGCAGTCCAGGACATGGTGCAAAGAATGAGTTCACAGGGAGACTGTTGACCTGACAGAAGATAGAAAAGAAAAAAGGAAAAAGAAAAAAAATGAGGGGTGCCAGAAGGGAAGCAATGTATACATTTAACCCAATTGTTGATCAGGTAGCTGGAACACCAAAGAAGGTTCTGTGAACCAAAAAAAAAAAAGTTATTTCAGTTTCTCAAAAAGAATCCCAGTGGTTTTGGTTCCTAAGCTATAACATGCATCAGTTGTTGGTTTTCAAAATTCGAATAAATTTTTTTTAATCATTTTGAGAAAAAAATTTGAAGACTGATTTCCAAATGTTTTAATTTTTTTTCATTTTTAAAATAAAAAGAACTATAAAGCTGAAAGCACAAGAGAGTGAGTGTAACATAATGTTTCTATTCTATTTCCATATACCAGTAATTTATCACTTACAGTTTTAATAAAAGAACATTTAAAATTATTTTAAATGCAGAAAGCTCCTAAACAGGATTAGCACAGAAAATTTATGATTTTTTTTTTTTTTTTAGCAAAAATAATGAGGAAAGGATTGACTGTCATCTTTTCAAATCACAGATAAAAAGTTTAGGGTTTTTTTTAATTGCTATCTTACAAAGTAGTAACAAAATACAGGAAATGCCCTATCACTCCCCAAGGTTTCTAGTCTGCAAATACTGTGTCTGTAGCTTACATCAAATTCAATGCAGCTGTGGAAACAAACTTGCCTTTTAATGTTAATATGTACAATATATCACAGTACAGGACAAAACAAAAAACCCCCACAGTAACAGCATCAAGAAATATTTCACCTAGGCCTATTAACTTCACATTTTTGGTGCAAATCTGAAAGTATATCCAATATCTAGAGTGCATATAATTTATTTTGTTGTGTTTTTTAGTTAGATACCATTTGAACATGTCATTATACGCTTATGTCTGACTTTTCTTGATCGTGGACTTATTTTGCTCTCTGCTGTCTCTTTGCTGTACAGGTCAGGCTTTTAGTATGGGAAGATACTACCTTGTCCAACCTTCTAAGACTCCAACTTCAGAAAAGTAGAAAATGAAGTCCAAAGTGTAGTTGTCAATGCTGTGCAAGAGTTGAGTACTGAAAAAGAGAGAGATGTACATTTTTTTCTTCTGTTTTTTTGCAGAATAGTATGTAACAAACTATTTGTCTGATTAGGTTTTTTTCCAAGCAGTTAATGATAGAAGTGAATATTTTCATATGACTTACCTAGGGATCAAAATTCACAGCCTAGAGAAATGAACTTCTTGTCTGGTGTAGTTTACCATCACTGTGAATTAAATATAATTTAATTAAAGGTACCAATTTGAAATGTGATATATAGAGAGAGACATGGATGTTATTATTACTCTTCTTATTTCCAGATTTTGGCAGAAATCTGCCAAACATGGACAGCCGTTGAATTTTTTTATGAAGAGCATCAGAGGAAATAAAATCCTTTATTGAAGTCAGATGAATAGCTGCTTGAAACTTTAGATAACAATCAGGTAAGGATTTAATTAATAGCAATACCATTAGTGTATCAATATTACTCACTCCCTTCTTTATACTTTTATTTAAAACTTTTTTCCTGAATCATTATTGCAGAGAGTTATGTTTTCTTCAGGTGTTAGTAGTGAGAATTTACATGTATGCTATGTAACTGCATGTGTTAAAAAAAATTGCTGTTTCCATGTAGGAGTTAAACAAAATCACAGCTTTCTAAGCTTGTATTTTCTTCTATTTTTTTTTTAATCCTTTAATAATATGCTGTGCATTTTCATTATTTAAAGATATCTTATGTTGTGATATACAATAACAGTTACCGGAGAATTTGTTAAGCTCTTACTAGCTCTAGTTCCTCTGTTCGATAAATTATTTTGATTAGTACAGTTTTTTCTCTTTTTATTTTTCTAGTTTCAGCTGCAAATAATTCTGAAAAGTAAATATGTGGTATATTTCACTGAACAAGTGAAAGGTTGGCAAAATAAACATGGCAGATTCTGTCATTTTCATTTGGATGGTAGTTCAACGCTCATGGTCTTTTCTAGAAAGTATTTTCACTGGCTCTGAAAACATCAGAAGCTAGCTGCCTTGAAGATGCAAACAAATTTGATGAGATCAACAGACTTCAAAGTTAGTAGAGTTATTAGTTTCTATTAATTTATATCTTGCATTTGAATTCTTTAGAATATTTCCTAAATAATACCATATTGACTGTTAATTTGAGTATTTCTTTCATAGACTTGTTTCTAACCCACTGAATTAACATTATTATGAGGGTCTCAGGCTTACTTGGGAGAATATCAGAAGTGGATTTTGCATTTTTATTATTAAAATCAAAGTAATTATTTGCCTTATTTTCCTTTTACATGGACTGGCAGTTGCTGGTGACATGATTTGAGACAAAGTTCTGGAGATCATTCCTTCACATATCTTTAATATCTTCTTTTATTTACTCATTGTTAGTTTTTTAACCTCTTGGAATCACACAGAGATATAATACTTCTGAGCTGCAGAAATCTCTTCTGCTGAACTCCATGTCATTTAGGACAGTGATGATTAAAATACAAGTTTATGGTCTGTTATTTAATGTTGGCAAAGTTAAGTACAGGAATCAACCTTAACATTTGAACTTGACACAAAACATTGTGCCTTAAGTGTTCATTCTGACCAAAAAAAGTCACTGAACCCTTCAATAGTAAAGATTTTGCATTGTCAATATACCTGTAATTCAATCCACATATGCCAGGGAAAGTTCTCATCATGGGCAATTCTGTAAAGCTAATATATTATAATGTTCTATAGGGAAGCTCTATGTTTGAAATTTTAAATATATTTCTAGTCACTTAAAGCTGCAGTTTAAAAATGTGGACAGCAGCATGTCTTACTGTAAAAGTATATTTATTCACTTCTTGTGTCAATACAAATATGTATTCATACATCAAAGATAAAATATGCATCTTGAAAAAAGTGGCTACTTTGCACTCACATTCAACTGGTTCTTTTCTGCTGCTTTCTTTGTTGTTTTGTGTTGTTGGGTTTGGGTTTTTTTTTCATTTATCTGCACCTAACTGCCCTGTTGAGTAGGAACTTTTTTTCTTGTCCCTTACTTGCTGAGGCTGGACTCTTTGGAAGGTCAAAGAGGATTTTGCCCCTAGCCAGACTTACCTTTTTAGGAACTTTTCTGGCAAAATTCCCTTCTCTTGGGTTCCTTGGTCTTAATTATTACAAGATGATATTCCCTTTCATTTTCTGGAAAGGAAACATATAAGGTTTGCCACCTTCTCTGTTCCTTACAGCTGTGTTCATTGTTATAACTTTAAATTAAAAGTGGATTGTGTTGTTCTGTTATACTGTTTGGTCTGATTTTTACCTTAACTGGGAGGGAATTTTTGGCTTATTTTTTTAGGATGATAAAAGGCACGTATGGTTAAAATCTCTGTCATATTTTCAGACTTTCTCTTTGTGAAAAAGCTTTATCTGCGTACGAAGAAACAAAGCACGTCTTTTCCTTGCTTCTATTTTGTTTTTTCAGCAGACTTGCTAGACATCCTTTCAAAAGGAACACAGCCAAAACAGGTGAGCCTCTTTGTGTATGAATGTACTTCATTTTGTCTACAGAAAGACAAGTTGTCCAGCTAACTGCATGAGGTGACAGTATCATAGAACTGCACCTTTGTTACTGAGCATTAATTTACTTTGCAAACAGGAACACTTTGCCTAAGGAAGGTAGTAAACATTTTTTTCTCCCAGCTAGGACAAGTAGAAGGTATTCAGCAAAGAGAAATGAGAGACGTGTTACAGGTCCTGGGCTGTCTTTGCTGAAAATTTAGTCAGTGAAAGTTGCATTTATTTAGATTTTTGGATTGTAGGTTTGCAGGAATTAGAAATGGAAAAGGTCAGTGAGATCATCAAATCTATTCTCCTTCTAGCACAGATTGATCAAATTTCAGGCATACTATGTGTAGTGATGATAAGTAAGACTGAAAGATCTATGGTATCTGTTAGGCTGTTGACTATTGTACGAGGAATGTTTTTGTAACTGTCCTTCTGTGTTCCTCCTGTGAACAATAATCTGCTGGGTTTTGTGATGCTTTGAGAACAATTTATATAAAAGCACAGGCACTTTGATGTATTTCAGGAGCTTCATACTATGTTATCTACATGCCAGGTGATACTCCTGGCCTCAGTTACTATCCAGCCACAGCCATCAATTCTCAATGCTACAGTTTTTAGTGTGCCTCAGGCTAAGCCTTTTTTTGAAGGGCTGTGACATGCAACAGAAGAACTGATACTTTCCAAGAGGATGAAGGACTTGTGAGGCTCGAACACGGAGCCTTTTCAAACATGATGGTAGACTCTCACAGATTCTTCATGTAACTAAATCTCAGCGATTTTTTTCACCCACATATAAGAGCAGCCAAACAAATCTTCTGTTCTAGTTGTCAGGAACAGAGTATGCTGGTGTATCGACAGTGATCTTCAAAGTCCACGGTCTTTGGGGAGATATCTAGTTACACAAGTCATTTCGACCTCAATAGGTAATTTGGGATATAAGCACTAGCCATAATTAATAACAATTTCAAGACTTCTCGGTTTTATATTGAGATATCTTTGTCCTTCAGACTGTTCTGACAACTGAAAGTCAGAAGAGTAGTGTGATTAACTCCATTCACTGATTTATCTGTGACCATTTTGCTCTAGCTTTTCCCATAAAAACCTTTTGTGTAGTAATCATACAACACTCAGATAGTCATCCAGTTTAACAGAAGTATGCATTAGTGTCATTGGCACAAACCTAAGGTAAATGGCTTCCTTATACATCTTCTATTTTTGGGTGTGGGTAGCCCATCATCTTACCATACTTTTTGGCAGAGTTGCTGATCATAAATTTCAAGAGAATACAGAGGAATCTATAAATGCTGCCCTTGGGCAGAGAAAAGGATTATATTCTGTTTCATGACAAATGTAGAGCCAGGTGTGTTGAATTATGTGAAACCTCCTTCATGGATTTTGCCCTCTTTGGGATGCTACTTTTAAAAATGTAAATTTTGAAAAAATAATGATAAATAAACAAATAATAATAAAACCAGAACATTTTGTTACCCAAAGCTGCGTGATTTACTAAAAATTTAATACATTGTCTATCTACCTCTTGTACATAAGGTGTTTTTTAAAAGAAGTGTAGAGAGCTTACTGTTTTGATGCAAAGAAAAAGAAAAAAAGGTACTAAAAGTCACAGAACTGATCAAGATTATGGTTAAATGTTGCATTTCTCATACTTCCTGTCTGCCCTTTTTATTTCATCTTTTTTTATATAGTTTCACATCCCCTCCTATCTTATCCTTTAGCACACACCTCTCCAGACCTCCAGTGCTCTCACACGTCCCCTATCATCTGAACAGGGTTTCAGCTGGTTTTGAGCCTTATATTTGCTGATTGGCCAGCCAGTATTTGTGCTAACTGTGTAGTGGTAGGTCAGAGAGAACAGATCAGCAACTTCTGAGACAATAACTTATTGTTCTCAGAACAGTACTGAATGCATAAGCATTCACATTGCATAAAATCAATGTTGCTTGTGGTTCTAATGATTGATTGTCTCAGCAGGGAGGCCTCAGACTGAATGGACAAATATATGCAGCTTGCCTCTTAGGGATAGTTTCTCCAAGATACAGCTACATTTGAGTACATAGAGACATAGGAAAGACTGTATTGTCTGGGCTTACTCTGTGTCTGTGAACACAAAAACTTCAGACTTTCATATTTGGAGCTCTAAGACATTATGTCTGGGTGTTCCAGTCAAGTGGATATGTAAAACAAAGCAATGTCTATCATCTCATCTAAATCCTAATGCAGAGGCAATAACAGAGAAAATGGAGGGAAAAAGTCTGCTTTTGTTTCAAGTTAGTAAAAACTTTAATGTAAAGAAAATCCTTTGTAAAGATTAATGAGATTAGCTTCCTTTCTTTTTAGTATCAAATGTACCATTTATGCATGCTTGGGTTTTTTGCTTCAAAGGTAGAGTCTTGGTTGCAACACCTTGAGGAAACTGCACACAAACCGGTACATCTCTGCGTCATGGAGGCAATACTGGCTTATGAAGAGAAGCAGAGAGAACAGAGTCTGGTGCATATCTCTGTGAAGATTAAAACCACAGAATTTACAATTCAACTTCATGCTCATCGTCTTATCCATCCATTCCTCCTACCCTGCCTAGCTGACCTTTTGCAGTAATTTTGCTCACCTGGATTGTCATTGTTTTAGGGGTGGTTCAAATGTCTGTTTTAACCAGGATTTCTTCTGGCATCTCAGGTTTAATACCAGCAAATTTGTACATACAAGCCAGTTTTTGTGGTGATCTAGTTCATGATGTAGGCAGAACTAATTTCTAGTAGCAATAATGGTAGATGTTGCTGAGGTCCATCTGAGGTTTTAGATGGTTATCTAAATCTTTCAGGTCACTTGGAGAAATGCTCTTATTTACCATGCTGCTTTGAGAACTTTCCTTGGATGATCATCAAAAAATCATGGCCATTTGCACTGTAGACATTCATGCCAGAGATGTATTAGCAAGCCTTTGAGCTCAGGTGGTGTGTATTTGAATCATCTATATTTTCCATGCACAGTTTATTCTGCCTTCAGTAATTCACACTGTGTTTTTCTCTCCTTTTAGAGGCACACATGCATCTCTAGAGCAAGTCACTCCTCTCCTATAGTGACTCTTTATAAGTGCATACAGTTGAAACTTTCAATGTTTATTTAAACCAAAGTGCTCACTCTATGTGTAACTTTGTTTAGGTAAACCTAAGGTGGCTGGCATATGCTGTTGGTTTGAATGAACAAAACGTTTCACTGGATGGGAATTGAAATAGGAAGGAATTCTCATTTTCCTTCTAACCTCCTGAACTTCAGAAATAAAATGGTTTTCTAAGACAGCATTAAGATAAGAAGAAACAAGGCTTGAGGAGTAAAATGAAACTCATTCTGGTCAAAGTAATGTCTGCTACCAGGCAAAGGCTGCATTTTTTGTAAGGAGAGATCTTGACTTAGTAAGTGACAATGTGTACTGCTGTAATAGCTCTATTAAAATGATCTCTTATTACACTTGCATCTATATAAAAGCACAAATGCCTCAGGGTGCATCTAATCCTTTATGGTTGGTTGTAGTAGTTATTGGTCCTAAGTGGCTAGGAATGTTTGACAGCATTCTGATGGGTGGCATTTCTTCCATCTGAATAGCTCCTACCTGGCATCATGACTCTACAGTGGCTTTTTAGGTCACCGGTTTCAGAGCTTTTGCTTGGTTGTCATAGCTACGCCATAGATGGGATGATGTCCAGAAACACTGTTTTGCCAACATTAGCAATGCTCAGTTTCAGTACATTTTTAAGTACTTGGGAAATACCCCTTGGCTAGTCATTACACCTTTGACTGACAGGTAATGACTGCTACTTACAACAGTCTGCCTTACCTGTTTCTGTGAATAAGAAGTTAAATGTTTCTTAGAAGTTCAGTGTTCTTTCCTAACTCATATGTATATGATTATTAAGACACAATATCTTTGAGCATGTGTGTGCATGTAGGTATGCATACTTATGTAATGGTATGATTTTAATGGCCGTTACATTTAAAATTACTGAAATATTCTTTGCATATGTATGTATTCAGTGTCTAGTCTGAAGGGGAATATGAGTGGATCTTTATCAAGGTTAATCAGGACTTTTCAGCAATTTTTTTTTGTTTGTGTATTAAAGTCCAAACCACTTTGTTAGTGTTTTTTCACACCACACACAATGAATTTATTTTTTTTCTGGAAATGTTTCTACTCCAGTATAGAATTTCTTGTTAAAATAAATGGTCCAAAAAGATGCACCCAGACACCCTGACTGGCTTAGTGCTTACGACCTGCAGTTGGGGGGCCAATTCTGGGGCTTAAGTCTTTGAAATAGGCAAAGCAGCAACTACAGTCTCCTGTTTCCTGTCCTATGTGACCACTGATAGGATGCTCCTTCTTGCTAAAAAATGCTGATGTGTTTAGTTTTCTAAAATAAGCATTTTCCAAGTAGTATCACACAGTGATTTTACATGAACATGGAAGAGGTACATTTGTGGCTTAGGACATTAAATTTTAATGAGAAAGTCTTGGAATAAATCACCCATGAAACATAAGGTTTGGAAAAAAAAAAAACCAAAATCAAAAAACAAAACCTCCTGATATTGCAGAAGTTCATTGCAATGCAAACAATCACTTTTCTTATGTTAAGGTGTTACATTACTCTAACTCAAGCTCTCGACCTGAAAGTGAGTGGTTCTCCTGAAGAACTAGCTGGCATAGGTAAGACAGAGACCACTGAAGATTTAGGCTGTGCCCTTGGTATGATGGTGTACATCTTCAACTGTTCAGAATACATGGATGAAAAGGTGAGATGTTCTGCTAAGCAGTATGGAGATTGGTGTTTAGCATTTTTTCATGTGAATTACGCTGGAAACTGTTGCTTTTAAGAAAAAGATGTTAAACCTTCACTTCTGATTTTATTCTACAGAGAATATCTGTTAAGATTTGGTCCAGACAGGAGCCTGGGGGTGCTTCAATGACTTCAGTGGTGCCTTGGTAGTTCAGTCAGTGGTGGTAGTACAATTAAAGACTATCCATGATACAATTAGAAACAAGAAAAAGGAGTATTTCAGCAGTGCATCTTTATTGTCCTTTGCAGGCTATAAATGCTGAACCTGTAATATCTTTTTCCAAAGTTCCTCTGAAACCCTTTGTAAATGAGGAAGTAGATGGAAACAGTAAATCACCTGTGTGATATACTACCTTAAAATCAATTTGTCTTCAAAATGTAGCAACAAATGTCAGTGAAATCCTGGTCCTGCAGGATTCCAATTGAAGCTTTGCTATTGAAATTCTGGCCCTGTTCAAGTCCCACCATGTGAAATCATGGCATCATATGGGTGAGAAGTTTGACAGGATTTAACTTGGCAAGAAATCTCAGTGCTTCCAGGGTTTTCCAGCACTTTTGAGACATGCCTTGAGTTTCCACGGTCCCATGTTCTTCTTCTTCTGCTTTCTTTACTCAATATTGTCTCCTGACCTTTTCAAACCCACTGCATCCCTACTGGTCTCATTTATTCTGCATGTTTCAAAAGATGATTCTTCCTATAGGCATGCTTCAGCAATATGCACTCCTTGTGACTCTAGCAGTCTGGTCTTTTCCTTCCCTATTCAGTGCTGGCCAGAGGAGCCACAGATTACTAAAATCTGGTGGCTACCAGGGAAATACCTCTGTTTGATAAGCTCTAGTAAACTGTCCCTTTCTATAAGTATTATCTTTCTTTTAACACTTTTTTGTGTTGCCTTTCGTTTAACAGATTTGTATTTCTTGATGAAAATATTACGTTGAAGTCCACAGCTAGAATATTATTACCATGATCCCCAGATGTGCAGGTCAGACAGAACTACCTGAAAACCTCATAGCTCTGTTCAGACAGGTAGTGCTATTGTGTGATTTTATGGTATACTAATATCTCAAGTCCACATTTAGCGTATATATCCCACCTAGTGTTCCTAGCCCTGGTTTGCAATGAAGTGCAACTTCTTTTTGCTACAGAATTGCTGTTAAAAAAAGATCAGTATTCATGTTGTGCCTGCCTCCACACCATAATGACAAGGGAAATTAAATGTCTACCTTGCTGTTTTGTTTTGTTGTTTGTTTTTTTTAATCTATATCAAATTTTAAAGATACCTGTGCACACATAGGAGGTACCTAAACATATGCAAGAATATTCACTGTTTTGTGGTAAATAGGAATCCTCACAGCTCAGTTAACCTAGTAAAATCACCATTTGAAAACTGTCTAGCTATCACATTCTTGGTTGGGTGTAGGCATGAAAGTATTCATAGGCGTTTCGAAACTACCAACTGAAAATAAAGCTTCGTACCCTGACCTAGGAAGATATTGAGTGTGTGATTGTTGAGAAGCTGTGAAAAGTGCAGTGCACATTAAAAACAGTCATATGCTTTTAGGCACTGTGGGACAGCCCATTATCTTTTTCTTAAAGTCTGTATTTATGCTTTGTATCTTACTACTAATATTTTGAGGAAGAAAGTTTTGAATTTAAAAGATCTGAATATATTTTGCGTGCTCTGCTCAGTGAGTTTATATCCAAATGATGTTTCTGAGAATGAATTAATTCCACAAACAATTGCTCCAGCCTGATGGGCAGTAAAATTGCCAATTTCTTTCAACAAACTTTTTGAGCTGTCCTTTGAACTACATGGTGCAGGACTTGCTTAAAAAGGAGTCGTCCCTCACGTGCTTGTGCAAAAGTTGTCACCTGACTCTTGCATTGACACTTTCACTGATTTTATCAAGACTTGAGAAAGAAATCATTCTGTGATTTCATTTCTTAACATGAACTTTGGTGAGGCAAGCTGCAAGGCATTGTCAGGCTGTCTGGGGAGGCACAAGTATGTACATGCTATCTGCACAGTAAAGGTCTTGGATTTGTGAAAGATAGCTTAGAACCAGGCATCACTGTTGCTTTTGTGAGCAAGTTCAAATACAGTTAGTATTTTCTTCTGTATTAAAAGTATGTCCAGATCTTGGTGTGTTTTGTTTTTTCTGCTTTAACCATGGAATTCCTGATACCATAGACCTACATGCTTTCACTGCAGAAAGACACTTCATTCCCTGTCACTACCAGGTGTTTCATCTCTCAGTGGACTACCAGAGAATGGAAAATGCATGTGATTTGTTTTTGTTGTCTATTATTTTTGTTGTTCCTTTTTTTTTTTGTTTGGGAAGAAAAGGATAAGGGACATGCAATAATATTAATTAACAAGATCTCTGCTGAAAGATAAATCATTGCTTTCTACTATGGTTTTCTTTGGCTTTGGTTGGGGTTTTGGATTTGGGGGTTTTTTGTGGTTTTTTTTTTCTTTTTTTTAATTTTCAAAATCTACTTCTGCATAAAGCAGAAGTCTTACATTTGCTTGGTTTTCACAAAAAAATAAACCAAATAAAAAGTCTTTGGAATTATAATATGAACTGGAGCATTTGAGACTCAGGAATCCAGCTCTGTAGTTGATGTCTGTAACAGCTTCTATCTATTGTGCAGCGCATGGGAGAGACAAGAGGTAACTGCTAAAGCATTAGCTCCACATATTTGCCACTTAATAAAATCCCACAAGAGAGAGAAGACATAATGAATTCTACTAGCCTGATATTTCTTGCATAAGCAGTTACTCTATTTGCAAAAAGTGTAATAATTATGGTAGGTAGAAGAGCAAGTAATTTTTCATAATTGACTGCAATGCATATAGCAGCCCTTGTTTGGGCTTATGAAGAAATGCCTCTTAGAGCATAGTTTGCTTAAAAGTTGTTTAGCAGAGAGGTTCTTACTCTTTTTCTAGACTATGTTATTGACTTCTGTCAGAAATATACTGCTGACTTAAATTACTGGTCTTGATTTCGTCATATTCAAATATGAATAGGGAACAAAAAAATATTTGTTTTGCAGGAGTGAGGAAGTGCTCTGAGGGAAAAAGTTGCTGGTTTGTAGCTGACTTGAACAAAAAATTCAAGATTTCTTCGTTGCTATTATATAATCTAAGTAGTGATTTTTAAAATGAGGATATTGTTTAGCAATAGCAATATTACTTTGTGATACTTTTAAAATGAGATTTAATGAGATTTTTCTCATTTGTATCACTAATATGTCTGTGACTTTGTTCTAAAAGTTTGAACTGGAGTTTATATTTAAAAAAAAAAACAGTGAAACCTCTAAAAGCCACTGAGACTTCACATAAAATCATTAAAGCCCTCCAAAAAAATCAAAGTGCTTTAAAAAATTGTGGCATTTTTAGTAATGGTAGGGTGTTGCACTTCCAGACCCTCTACAGCTGTTGGCTGTGACCTCCAGTTGTCGGTGGCAAATGACACCACTGCAGACTGTGACTGCTCTAAGTTTCAGCAGTACCTGTCTCTGTGTTTCTCAACTGCCTCCTTTGTGTGCAGCAATATTATTGGATATTAACAATCAACAATGCCTAATTATCTTCTCTTGCTTTGAAGTGAGGTTCTTGTTAGCTTTGACTGACACTCTTAATTGTGGCTCTTTTGAGCTCTGCTTTTAAAAATGTTTGCACACATCAGACATTTGATTTAAATTACTTATTCTCACTATGTTTAAATACTAATCTGCGTATTTGGATTATGGGGTTTGTTTTCTTTCCTAGAACCTGTGGCATGGCTGTCCCTGACATTGAACTGATCTCTGAAATTACGTTGGTTGCTGAAGGGTTTATTGATGCGTGTCTGTTAGCTAGGAAGTTTATCACCTTGTAACTACTCTACTGGGAGCTGCTCCCTGAACAGGTGAGGGCCTCTGGGCTGCTGGGTTGGATACATGTCAACAGATACTCCATACCAATGCAGGTGGATATTGTATAATAATAGGAGGGATTCATGTATATAGTCTTAATTTTTATTTTGAAGACACTTTAAATCACATGTCCATCCTTAATAAATTGTCAGATATGAATGTGAAAGAAAGTGTCCTTTCCTCTGATCTTGGTATGTTTGTAATGTATTAAGTGTGCATTAAAAAATTGTATATCTCCACTTCATACCTGGGATGACTGACTACATTGTGCTGCTGTGTATTAGAAAGACAACTTTATCATTTGGAGAAGAGAATAGCAGAGTAGGAATTATTCTGAAAAACAGATAGCATATTCTAGTTGGACGAACACTTCTTTAAACTTTTCCCAGTAAATACAGTGGAGGACTGTTTGAAAAATGGGGGGGGAGTAGCATTTCTAAATAATTTAATTATTATAATAGAAAGAATTTATATTTGGAAATATTATCTTAAAACCTTAAATCTAGAAATTATATAATTTCTCCCTGGTATGTATGCTGTTTTAGTCATTTTGAACTGTATAATTTTTCCCAAGGCATTCTTAATATTCAGTTTTGTCAGTGTAATAAGATCCTTAAACATTAAGCTATAAACGCAAATAGCAGGCAAGGCCATGATGAAATCAAAAGCAACTTTATTTCATGCCTGCATAATTTGAAATTATCTCTAAATATCCTGAAGATTTCCTGACACATTCTTGCCATTTTCTAGAGATAATGAAATTAAGACATGCATATCTTAAGATAATTAATATTGTTTGCTTCAGCAGAACAAGGATGCCTCAAGTCTAATGATTACTTTGTCTTGGAGGCACTTTCTGAATTGGGAAAAGTAATTTATACCACTCTTTGCCAGTTCAGTATTAATCATAGTATTAATAATAGTATTAACATTAATGTATGAAGCAAAAGCTAGAATGTTCTTGTTTATTTACTTTTAAGTCTTATTTGTTTTACTTTTAATGGAAATGGGAAAAATCAAATCCCTTTGACAAAAATTCTGGGCTACTAAAAAAAATATACAGCAGTTCAGAGAGTTCTGAGAATATTGTCCCAGTGGGGACTTCTAGAATTTAAAATATACCTTTGGGGCACTAAGATCCTAGCGTATGAAAATTGCTGCAGAACAGGGTTATCAGGGCTTTTAGTGCATATGCAGTGAAGGAAGGGACTTCTGGTCCTGTCATGCCATGGCAAATAGCCTGGATGTCTTAAAGTCTTTGTACACAGGACAATCCACACACCAGGCTGCTGTTAAGATGCACAGCCTACACTTCAATAACCCACGAGACAGCAAACCAACAACAAACAAAAAAATTACCTTGATCTAACCAAAAGCTTATTAAGCACAGTATATTCCTAAATTTCCTAGTTTCATTATCAGCTCTATTCTTTGCCTAAGTGTACCATTTCTAAAATGTGGAGACTTATTTTCAATGCAGATAATTGGCATATTTATTACCTTAGAAAAAAAAAATTCTTACTGATTGTGAACTGTCCTGAATTTGAAAATTACTTTTTATTTTTTATCATTTGTGACATATTTAGTGCATTTGATTCACACTGTCATAGAAGAGGATAGAGACATCTGTCAACTTTAAAAATGGTATATTTTTAAGTTGTGAATTTGTTTCTGGTTTTGGTTTTAGTTTGAGTTTTTGGATTGGTTTGATTTTTTGTTTATTTTTTCCTTTTTTTTTTAATTGTATTTATGTGTGATAATACTAACCAGGCTGTATTTATATTTAATTCCTAGGCGTGGTTTGCAGCATATGCTCTCAAACCTTACCCAACTGGTAGCCAGTTTGGGTGCTGACAGCAGGATGGTTGCAATCCCAGACAGATTTTTCAGATTGAGGGAAGGGTAGTGTGCACACACTAAGGAAACTGTGGACCAACATGAATATTGTGATGCATGCTGACATAAGGAGATACTAGCCACAGCAGCACAGAGGTCAGAGGAGCTGATTGTCCACATACTTAGCCTGCTGCTCTTATGGTAGCTGGTCCCACTGCTGACTATACCAAAATTAACCATCTGGGATCTCTGCATGAGCTGTAAGAACTCCTTTAGGTGTTGCTGTAGTCTTAAATTTAGAGACCTGTAACTTTATGGCAATCCTCTTCAAAATTGGATATTAGGGTACTCCAGTCAGTCAAGGTGCTGTTGAAATTGTTTGAAAGTCCTTCTCTTTCTATTTCTATGTTACCTTGGAATGAGAGGGAGAGAGGTAAGTATTACATAGTCTTGAAAAAATTGAGAAGGAGGGACTGCAATGTATATGTATCGTGGAAAAAGTTGTACCTTCTGCGCTGGGTGTCTGCCTTCCCACTGGTAGGGCTTAGAAGAGGATGCAGGCTTGCTCTCTGCCCTTCACTGACCAAATGTTTTTACACTTTCTCTCTAGACTGAGTATCTATCTAACTTTGGTGGTGGAGCTGGTGCAAATGTGTCCAATCTTACCTTTCAGAAACAAAAAAGCATTGCTAACATCAGATCAAATTAGTAGAAGTTTGGAAGCCATTTTTTGCTTTCCTTATTTCATCATGAAAATTGTAATGAATACAATAATACTTGATGATGCAAATATTGCCATTTAAGAATAAGGAACAAAGTGGTGGAATACTGAAGATTAAATAGATATACATTTCACCTTATTTTTTGTCTTTTTTTTGTTTAGTAGAACTCTGACACTGGCCTAAAGCCTACAAGGCTACAAGTGATTAAAAATGTGTAATTTTCCTCCATGTGTAAATCGACTGTTTTCTTCATAAAAACCACTTAGTTTTATTTCCTGTGCTAACATGACTAGTTAAAATATTTTCACAGCACTATTATGACTGGTGACTTCAGGCTATCAAGTCAGTTTTGGTAATTGCTGGGCCCTTGAAACAAGGAGACAAGAAATAGTCCTGAGGATCAGCTAAAATCTTTACTTAAAAGCGTCTAAGAGTAGGGGCTATTTCTGATGTTTTACCTTTGAATAAAAACAGAATCCTAAAAAGAGAATGATTTAATGCTCTTACGATATGTTATTTACTGTCCTTTTCCAGGTGCTTATGGGAATCTAAAGAGACTTTAATTTCCCTAAAATAGTAACAGATGATATCCCAATTTTCACAGGCCTAATCAGTGACCTGTTTCCAGCTCTGGATGTTACTAGGAAGAGGAACCTACAGTTTGAACAGATGGGTAAACAATCTACCCTGAAGCTTCATTTGAAGCCTGAAGAGAGCTTTATTCTCAAAGTAAAAGAATTCATTGCCTTTAATTACTCCCCTTAAGAGTTTCAATCAAAATAATTGCAAATGGGTTTGCAATTGCAAATGAAGGTTATTTTTGAATATATTACGGTATTGATAAGGTGTCCCTCAATAACTTGGTATTTCAAAGGCATTTTATCATGGTAGTAATGTTCCTCAGTATGATAAATATGCCTGTAAGAAAATATATCCTGTTCAAAAAAGCTGTGTATAGTTACAATCTAGAGTGACAAACATGTTTGTTTGTGCTCAGTACCAAGGCTTTGTATTTGGTAGAAAATTCATTGTTGGTTAATTATTTATAGTGAGGTAAGAAGAGTGAGGGAGCAAAAAACATATAAATAAGAGGGTGTGGATTTGGAATGTGCATGGCTGCATGTGACTTTTGTGTGCTCAGGTATTTATGTATAATATAATGCACATTGTGCTGCACACATTACTGGACTACTAAGAGCATATATTCCCATCTTTCTTCAGGGAACATCCACATCTGCTGTATGTGATAGCACACTATTTACCTTTATTAGGGTATGTTGGAAACAGAAATAACCAGACTGGTTAAATGTGGCTGATCTAAGGATTTATACAGGATTTTATACTCTTGTCTATCTTTTTCCGTTATCCTGACAGAAGGGTGAAAGACAAAAACCTATACTTTGGAGTACTGTGAACTTTATAGTCAGCCTTCTATAGAATATTTTGTTTCCCACTAGCTGGGTGAAACAGAAGCTAAGTGCTGAGGAACATGATCTTATTCCTGTTAGACTTTAGAAAATGAGTGTAAATGTTCTTCACTAAGGCAGAAATCCACAAGCACCCAACCTGTTTCCATTCTGTGACTCATAGAACTATGTCTTTGGAAGAAATGTATTACTTTAGTAGACTGACCTTGTATTTTGCTGAATTATAGCTGTACAACTGTTCTGAGTGTGGAATTCACTCTGCTAAAGCAATGGCAAAATTGTAATATTGTGAATAACTGTTCTGTATGTCTGGGTGGGCACAGTCTTACTGGACTGTGTGGCTGTCTGGCAGAATAGGATTTGTTCTCACTTGTTGTGGTAACTGTTTTCATTACCTTGCACCAATTCTCTTACCATTTTCTGAGAGACAGTTTTGCTTGATGCAACATCAGCTCAGCTGAGGCAAATCTGCCAGGATGGTGCAAGTTCATTTTTTCCTATTAAAGGGAATAGGAATGTAGAGGGGGAGATGATTTTTGTCAATAATTGTGTCTCTGTGATAAGAAGCACAACAAGGGAGGAAAGGCACTCACTGTGTGTCTCTTCTGGGTGGTAGGCTGTTCAACTGGAGGAGCTGCTGGCAGTGCATCACTCTGTGCTTGACGTTGGAAATGCAGGAATTGGAAAGAGTAAGGTACCTGCCTACCTATGCAGCGTGTTTTCTATCTCACATTGTAAAGGAATTGCTGTGGTTCTCGCAGAAAACGTTCTCCATGTTGCCTTTGCCTTAGGCTGCAGTGTAATAACGTGCTGTTCAGGTCATTCAGTCAGTCACATGATGTGCAATAGAAAGCTCAAATGTTACAAGCAAATCCTACATTTTATATGTTGTTCACATGTCCCAAAGGACAGTCAATCATGGCACAAAGTAATGAGTATTCAATTGGACAGATAGACTAAGTAATACTTTGTTCTGGAAGAAGAAGCAGGATGTTTTAATTAGGTTTCTAGACAGACATCAACGAGTTTATTGCCAAAACACTAGACAAATAATTCTAATACATAATGCTTGCCTATTTCTGCTACTAACTGTTGGCAGCTGCATAGATTTTCTTCTCCATTTAACACTCTCTATTAGAATTGACTACAGAGTACAGCCATTTCAGAATGGGAATATCCTTTCTTATCCTTAGGCTTGATGAAAATTTGGGACTAAATTAGCACAGAGGCAAGAGTAAATCAAGGTGAATTTACTCGGAGTGCAGGGATTTGCAGTCAGGAATCCGGTTCAGGAAAAAGTAAAAAATTCCTATTGTATCAAAATGGTGTCACTAACATGCACCTTGTTCCTCTTCTTCACGTGCTATAAGTTCTGCTCCACACGTATGTGAACATGAAAGAGATACCTGTTTGGAATGATCTTAACTCAAAAGTCCTGACAACTGATGAACTGTTTGGCTTTATACACCATGAAACCTGATAAGGGAAAGATGGCAAGTAGCACATGTGTTCTTGCTCGGACCTATTCCTGGAGGCATCATTCTCCATCCAAAATGGACAATGCCATAATTCAGAAAAGGTGTTAGCGAGAGAATTCTTGCATTTTTCTGAGTTTTGATGCAATGAAATGTGGGTGCAGAGCACAGGTGGTTCTGGAAAGACTGGAAGGCAGAGCAGGATGCTAGTAGACAGAAAGGTATTAACCTGAACAATGCTGATTCTGCTGTCTTAAAGAGTGAGTTATTTTCTCCACAGACCCAGGACACCTCCCATATCTCACCCACCTCATTAAGACTAATGACAGACTCTTCTGGAATTAAGAAATAGGTCATTATTGCATAAAATGCAGTCATTTTGTTATATTAAGTGTTCACTGATTTTTTTTTTTGTTTCATTGAATAACCATCTAATAAACAAGCAAAGGAAAAAGCATGGTTTTGACTCTACAAAAGCTCCATGTTTCAGTGATGCATCAAGTCGTCTGAAGTTTTAATTGCAGTGTCGTGTTGTTACTTAAGCACTGAAGTGATAAGATTCTATTGAAGTAGAATCTGTCATCCCTTCTGAGAGAGTGAGCAAATATTACCCATGAGGGGCCAAAAAGGTCAGTTTTAAATAGAGATATAGATCCTATGTGGACTGAGTCACTCAACACTGTTATGGATGTTAATAAAGTGAGCAATTGAGAAACAATTACAGTGGCTTCCCCTCTACCTGTTTTCCCATTTTTTTCTTCCTTTATTTTTCTGGAGATAGTATGCAATTCTTTTCTTCCATATTTTAGCACCTAATTAACGATATGTCTTGCCTATTTGGTACAACAAAAAGACTTAAAGTAGCCTAAATCACACTTTAAGGGTGCCTCCTAGAGTATGAATTGGTGTAATTCAAAATGTCAATCGTAAGATTATTGAAACTGTTATTTGGAAAACCTCTCAGTAAAATATATTTAAGATTCCATAACTGAAGTCCTTGCATCACTATACTACAGAAGGCTAGTGTTAGGAAATATTAATAAGTCAATTGAAGAACAATAGCATCTAGATTCTTTATTCCCTTCTTATTAGTTATACAGCTAAACCAGTTTTGTGGGCTGTCTGAAATGCTGTAACATAATGAAATCTGAATCTAAAATCTGACCGTAACCTTAGGAAAGTGATTGGAGTTTAGTCCATTCTCTTAAGCTTTCCTGTCTTAGGGACTTAACTTTAGTGACATGGTCTATGGTTACTCAGTTACTCAGCAAGGTGTCTGTTAGGGCGAGCCACATAACCTAACTTTAGCCAAGGAACAGAGTGTGGCTTTTTCAAGAGAAATTTTGGATCCTAAGTTTAGGGTCCTGCTCTGAATCATTTTCTGGTTATTTCCGTTGACACTGAGAGAGATTTTGCCTCTTCTGCTTTTAGCTGATTTATACTGAGAAATGTAGATATAAACAAGGCATTAAAGTACATACCCCTTAGTGAGATTTTTTTTGTTGTGATGCTACAAAAGTTTGAAGAGGAAAGTTCTAAAACTCTGAAAATTACTTGTCAGTGTTTTGCTTACTTGGTTTCTTGAGAAATATATAGTCAAACTTGCCTGTTAAAGACTAAAAAAATACAGATGTCTTTACTGCTATTTAAAGTAGATGAAGCCCATGTGAAGAAACAAATTGATGTATGCATCATCCATAGGTAAAGGAGCACCTTGCATAAGCTGATGAATCAGAAGTAACATATTCTGGGAGAATGGGAGGGTCTTTTTGGTCATATTAATATCTGCTTTCCTACCAGTCTATTCCTTGAAGTGTTTCCAAATTCACATTAACATAGAAACCTGCATTAATAAAACCTAATCACCCTTTTGCCCCTCAAAATGAAGGAGAGATTAGGAGAAAAGAAATCTGCTGCACATCAGAGTGAGATCATGAGCTGTTGTAAACTGTCATAGCTCCTTTAATGGGGAATCAGCCTTAAAAGGCTTTCAGAAATTCCTCTGATCAGAGAGGTTTTTTTCAGCTAATGATGCCATTTCAGTAGCAACCATGACCATGGCACTAGAGTACAAAAGCATACTTTCCATTGCAAACAGAAGCTGATAAAAGGAGCTCCTGGGCACCAAATGTTGTGTATCCTTCTTGCAGGAAACTTCTTAAATAAACCAAAGATATGAAATCAGCATCACAGGGGCTTACACTGCAAGTGTATCACACCCATCAACTGTCTTGTGACATAAACCAATTTATGAACCTTTAAGGATTTGCTTTGAAATGTTAGTAGTATCCCTTCATATTTTAAGTCACTGTTGTAAAACTTCCACCTGTTCCTTCTAAGAAAATTCAAGACACGAACAAAGTGGACTCATCTGGTTGTCTGCAGCTCTTCCTTCTGTCTGCTGCTCTTCAGCCAAACCCCTCTTGTTAAATGCTCTGCTAACAAATCCCTCCGCTAATCACAGTGGGTGAAGAACTGCATGACAATCCAGAAACAAGTATATTGTGTTTGCTTTCCGTTGTGTTTACCACATTTTTTTCTGTGAACTGTGATGGAACAATTTTGTACTCTCATGTATAGCTCAAAATGACTACCTCTTATGTTATTTTTATGTTTGTGTGTACAAATGCTCCTTCCTGTAAAATGCATTCAAGTGATACACTGAAATGCCTTCATAGTCTTAGGCTATCACTCCAAGCAATTCTTTGGAACAGTCAAATTGGGAATTTTTTTAGTAGAAAGAGTCATTCACAGCAAATTACACAAATGAGCACTTTAAATTAAGTCTCAGTTCATAAATAAGAGATTAAGAACTGAACTTGAAGTGCAGTTATTCACTACATTGCCATGTTCTTTCCATAGTTTAGAGGTTAAAAGATTTTTCTTGCAGATCATATCACTTTTAATGTGCAGTCTTTTCTGTCAGTTCCCATCTTATCTGTATCCACATAAATTTTTTTGAGGTGTCTGCTAGAGTGGGTGAGATTAGCATGTAGTGTAGGGTTTTATTTAGCATTTCCCCAAGGCATATGACTCACCCGCTCTGCCTCTAGAACAGCAGAAAATTTCAAAATGTTACTTGATGGAGGAACGTTCTGATGCAAACTAATATTAGTACATTAGATCTGGGGTCTTCAATAATGCTAAAGTCTGGAACACTGCCACAGAGAACAAAAATGTGTAAATGTTTATAGATTATAATTGTGGACACTGTATAAAATTTAGATAAGGTTAAGGATCAAAAATAAGAATTCCTAATTTGGGGTTTAAAAGTACAAGTATATACCAAGCTAAAAGAACAAAATTGTCTTTTACCTAAGATTTGAAGGGAATTAAGAGACTTTAAACCTATCATACGCAAATAGTTTCTGCAAAAAGTTTTTTCTCTTCTGTGGTAGAAAGGCAGGGTAAGTGCAGTCATGGCCTTTTCCCCCCCAAAATTTATGATCATCCAGTTGCAAATATGTTGAGGTTCTCCATTTCTGTCCTGTCCTTCAGCACACTTTCTTTCTTTATCTACTTACTCCTCCAGTCAGTGACCACGCTTTAAGGTGAATGTGACTAGACAGAAGTGTCCTTGGATGCATTTCTTACCTTGGTTGAATTGGCCAGTCAAAATCACTGTTGAGGTTTGCAGATGATTAATTTCACTGAAAAATCTAAGATGACAACTCAATACTTCTGTAGTCCTAATGGAAACTGCTTGCAGTTATGTATTTGTTTATACTGCTTTGCCTAAGAAACCAAAAAGTCTGCTGCAAGTCAGAACTGTGGCAGTGCTGTGACATACAGCCTTCAGCTGTCCCTGTGCAAGTGCAGTTTCCATTTCTTACAAGCTCTGGTGACCATGTTGCCCAGTTTTTAAAGAAACAAGACAAGTTCAAAACCATACACTTATATTTTGCTCTTTTTCTTTTTTTTTTCTTTTTTTTTTCTTTTGCCTAACCCAAAGTATTTAACATGCAGCCCAATACAATGGAAAAAAATAAATGTCTGTTTTTTCCTATTCTACTTATTATACATGGAACTGTTAATCCTTTTTTTCTTTTTCTTCCTCACACTCCTTTCTTATTGAAAAATATTAAAGTCTTAAAAAATGTGGCTTTGATCATCTCAAAGTCGATATCAGGTATATCCCAAATTCATGATATTATTGACTAGACAAAATAAAAAATCTGGGTTAGATACACAGAACTTTTGAGAAATCTTTTTCCTCTTGCCAAGCAGTATTGAGTCTGCATGAAAATCTCTCCTGTGCTGTAAGGATTTGAACCACTGTATTCCCTAAATTATTCATAACCCCCTTTGCTTCAAATCTCAGCTCTGAATGAGGCAGACAAAACCTTGGAATTTAGCTTGCTCACTGAAGATGAGAGCTCAGTCACTGGGCTGAAAGGTTTTCCTTGAAGTCCACCAATCACAGTGGTTTTATTTTGAAAAAACGTTTATGTGATCATTTAAACAACAAAAATATATGACCTCGGAAGGAAGAGTGTTAGTTTTCCAGTCTTGCTTTAATAAATTGCTTGTGATTTCTGCAGGTGCTTTTTTCCATGTACAAAATAGAAACAGTGCAATTGGAAATCAAACTTTCATGGATGATGAATCCCTTCATATATATCTGTGGAAAGTGGCAAAAGTTGAGGAACGCCTCATACTGAAGATGAGTAATATACTAATGCTTAATAAAAGTTGTTTGCTTCTGTGTTTTTAAGATGACTTAACAGCTTTCTGTAGTTATTCTTTCCCTTACACATTTAAGGGAAGCAATGCAATTGATAAAAACTTTATGAACTCAAAATTTGTCTCAAGATTTTACAGTTCTGATGAGTATGTAAGGGTCTTTAAATTAATTTGTTGAGTGTTGTAATAAGTTTGTAACCTGATGGTCTGCATTCAGGATCATGTAAGTAACTCATTTGGAGTAATAGGCTGAAATTTAATACGATCGGCTTAATTTTCATTAGTATGGGAGATGCTGCACCAGATTCCTGATTAAATGTCCTGATCAAATGCGATTTATAATTCATATTTTCACACTTTACATATTTTGGCAAAGTCCTTGTTTAGTCCTTCCAAGGAGAAGGAGAAAATAATTACTCACTGATGAACTGAGTGTCAGGATACCAAGGGATTTCACATTCAAAGCATTTCAGTTTCAAAGGATGCAGATGGATATGCAATGACATTTTCAAAAGCTGCAAAGTAGTCAATCAACTAAATCAACAATACTCTTCTGGAATTCAGAACCCCATGGTGATGCTTTCTTGAAGACAACCTCTGAGTTTCACTGATTACCAGGGACTTCAGTGGTTAAAAAAACCACTTGTAGGTGATGAAATGTTTCACAAATTTTAGCCAGCATGATTTGGAATTCTTGATTTTGTTTAGTTTCAGTATTGCTTCATATGGTAATAATTTTCATGCATGTTGTGTTAGTTTCAGTATTGCTTCATATGGTAATAATTTTCATGCATGTTGTGTTACATTTCAGAGTTGTTTGGAATTCCAGTTTGCCAGATGTTTAGCCTATACCACCCTCTATCTTTTGTTCTCCGTGTAAAGGCAACAGACAAAATCCATAAAAACTTAATGATACTGGTCCAAATGAATGGACTTTCTCTGCCATGAGAAGAAAAACACAGAAGATGACCATTGAAGTATAATTAAGTTGATTTGGGCAAATAAGGTTCTTCTTAGTTTCCAAATGATAATTTTTTAGTATTTCAAATATATTAGCATCCTTTCACCAGATCTGTGTAAAAATAAAGTTTTAAGTTTAAAATCAACTTATTAGTATTTTATTTCATTCTGTTACAGAGGGACCAATATTTTCTGTAAATAATTCATTGCTGTCATAAATACATATTAGATTCTTGTTTACTTACAAGTACACCATTTTTTTGTAACATGAAGAAAATATGTGATTAACAAAGATACGATTTCGTGAATGATCTGGTAAGTAAAGAAGTTTTCAGACATTAAAAAGCGAGTTAAATACACATAGCTGTCTTTCTGTGTATTGTCAAAAGGAGGTGCACAGACAAATAGGCAGGCATTCTACTCCATTAGGAGGCTGAGTGTTGGGTTCTCTGAGTACTCAGTTTTCTGCTTCTTCACCATATATTCAAGGGTTTTATCCACACCCTTAAAACTTCTGTTTTATGGAATGTTCTTTTTTTCACTGACATGTACACTGTGATCTGACTGTAGTTGTGACAAAGTGAGGCAATAACGTCTGTACTGTTCTTGCATCTTTTAGTGCAAATGAAGCTTTTTCTGTAGATCATACTTCATCCCATGAAGGAATGACACCAGGTGTCAGCTGAATATCTTGTTAAGGCACAAGACGTAAAGACAAAAAAAAGGAAGTGACTACTCAAATCTGAAACATCTTTGGCTTGGAGAAATCAATCTAGTCTAATTCAGAGACATGCAAAACTAATGTCTCAATGCTCTTCTGTTTTATTCCCAGAGCTAGATGCTATTTGAGCATTTTTTTGAAGTCTCAAACAAAAAAAAACTTCAAAAACCTTTGGTTTTCTCAGAAAGATTTCAGAGTCAGATCTCAAAATTCCTACTGCTTAAAAGATATGATACTTCTTTCTTTTGAATTGTTTTAAATTCTTTTGAAACAAAACCAAACCAAAAATTAAAAAACTCAATTTTACCAAACAAATCAAATTAGGAAAAAAAGCTGACCATACCATTCAGGAAAATGGACCTAACCATTTGAGAATTCTAAAATAGAGTAAAATTTGTTGCATGGGAGGAAAGAGAATGCATTATACTTTGAAGTTCTAGGAAGGATTTGTTGATTTAAGCAGGGAATGGCTATTTACGACTTTCCTTTTACAGTGTTTTTTTACCTCCTTGGCCTAGTTCAGATGTACACCAACTTCTAAAGAACCAAGACTCTTCATATTTAGACAATTGGAACACAAACTGCCAGAAATTCAAAGCCTTTTTTTTTTAATTTTACCTTTTAAGTGACCTCCTTTTAATTCACCTGGAGCTGTGTCATCTGAAGAGCCAGAAACAGTATCTATTGGATGATGCTGCAAATAAAGGAGTGTACCACCTTATACTCTATGATGATCTTTGATGATTTTTTAATTATTGAGATCTGTAAACTTTCTCTGCTCTTATCTGTGATGATTGTGTGCATTCTCAAACTGATTTGTACTTCCTGTGACTCATCCAAGTGTGTTTGGAGCCAGTTTTATTTAAAAAAAATCTTTATCACCAGAATGTTTTGTGAGAAAGTAATATCTTAATTACAACATAAATTTTGAACAAAATATTATGTGATAGAAATTTCTGGGATTATTCTTAATTTTAAAATGTCAATCCTATTTTGATACTTCCATGGCTATTTGTATCTCAGATTTCTCACAGTACAGAAATTATTCTTGAACTGAGTTTAAGCCTGGAAATGTACAGCGTTTCAGTGTTTTGTCACTAATATTAATCATTTTCTTTCTCAGGTATGATAGGCATAAGCTAACTACTAAAGAAATTCATAGTTGTCAATATGTTGCTCATATGAATCCAACTGCTGGCAGCTTCACTATCAAACCTAGGCTCCAGGTATGTTTTGAAGTGTCATATTATAGCAATCCTGTATTTAATACATGAAATAATTACTATTTAGTTTTTCACTACAATAGGTAGGAGATGAAAGGGAATAGGAGAAAATGCAGTGTTTGAAATTTAGTACAGATTCCTATAGCTAAACAGAAAGAGACACACCATATTTATTATGGCATTGAGAGTCCCCTGAATTTCTTAGCAATTGCAGTCTCATGTGGGCCTTCACCTGGCAGATGTGTCCTTGGGGCTCATAGCCAGACATGCAACTGCTGTGGAACTGCATCAAGGATGAAACTAGAATTTAAGTCTTTTCTGTGATACACAAGCAGATTTATGTTCACCAGGTTGTATTGTTATTTAACACTTCATTACTCTTATTTACTGTCTGATGCTGGAGAATCTTCATCTCTTTTTCCCTTTTTATTTCCAGAGACATTTTACAGTATTTACTTCAACTTCCTTTCTTATTGACTCTAAGACTGGCTCAGTTGGTTAGAGCCTGGTGCAAATAATGCCAAGGTTTGGGGTTCAGTCCTTGTATAGACCATTCACTTAAGAGTTGGACCTGATGCACCTACTTTTAGTCTTTCAGTGCAGAGTGTGTGGGTACATCAATCACTACATTATTGTAGTGTTTTTTCTTGAGAACATTTTTCATGTTCTCCTTTTGGGGAATTTTTTAACTATTATTTTTCTCTCTAACTATGTGGTAGAATGTGGAAGACCAAGTGTAGCTGCAGCCTTGGCTCATCTATTGCTATTTTTCAAATGCAGAGCAGACCCTTGTTGCGAGCCAGTGAAAGCACGGGAACTGCTGAGTAATATGCTTCCGAGGAATTCCTCAAGCTACAATAAACTGCATGCCTCTATGCACCTAGTCTTGTTTGAGGGTGCCATGCAGCATGTGTAAGCAGAATATCATCTATAAAGGGAGCAAGTAATTCATCAAGATGCTACCAATGTTTGCATGAAGTTGCTTTTTACTGTTCAGAAGTTGTTGCAGTGCAGACTCATAATGCTCTTACTGGAAGGCTTATGCAGGGCACTATGCAGCAATAGTGCTGATAAATACACTTTATTGATGATGTTATAGAAGAGTAGATTGTAGCTCAGTGTTAAAACTAACCTCCATTTTGTTTATTTAAACAGGCGTTCACCCTTTTTTGCACTCTATAGAAATTTACACCACTTATTTTCTGAGGTTGGAAAGACAGTCTATAAAGCTGTAGACTAAGTTTGCCTTATCTTTTAAGTAGTTAATGATGTAACAGACCTTTATAAGAAAACCAATATTTACCTTTTGTTTCCAGGAAAGGGAAAATGCTTTTAAAATGAGATTAATTCAAAACAAGGACAAGTAATACCTTAAGCATATACTAACCTATGCCCCTGCATGGCAGACTTGAAGTTGCTTTGCTGCCCAGCCTTGTATTTTTTTAAATGTAAACCAAGCAAGACTTCTAAGTGTCATCATAGATTTATTTTATTTATCTGTAGCTTTTTTTCATAGGTAGGTTGACCTTATCTCAGTTTAATGTAATTTGTTTTTCTTATGTCAGGATATATCTTAGTACCCATTATGGCCCGCAATCTCAGCTTCTGTTTCTGAAATCTGATTAACTGCATTTGCTTTGTTTTCCTTCATGGAAAAAAATCAACCAGTTTTCAGAAGACAAAGTGAAGATTTTACTGAGTAAGTGAGGCACAGAGTTCATTGTTGCTCCTTGTCATTATTTGTAATCTTTCTTGAACATATGCAGTCATTCTAGTCATGCGTAATATCAGTGATTTCCAGAAAGAGACAGAGGCCCATGCTGGCAGAGATTAGTTTTGTTAAAGCAGTTTCTATTATTTGCAGTGTCAAACGGTTTAACACACAAATTTTCTTCTCATTGAGTTGGACTAGGATTTCAGTGTCATCGTTTTTCACTTTGCACATAATCAGGCAGGAGCTATGTAAGAGAAGACAGTCTTGACTAAGCAGTCTATTGTAGAAGTTTCTCTCCAAGAGGATTAAAGAAACGCTTAAATTACAAAGATAATCATATGGATCTTTCATAGGGACTGTAGATTTTGTTAGGCTGATTTAGAGGTTGATGTGATAATCATCAGAATTGCAGACAGAAGCCTTCTCAGGTATCACTAGTTTTGCTTGAAAGTGGTGGTAAGCCATTATCTTCTCTCTGAAGTCCAGTGACCGAGAGTAGTATCTGTTTGCCAAATAAAGTGGCAGGGTGTCTTAGACGTACAATTTGGCAGTCCTGGAAAAGTGATTGTGAAATTTAAACCTGTAAATTTTTTCTGCACCTTTTATGGTTTTTTTTTTATGGATCCATTGTGAAATCATGAATAAGGCTGATAAAGTTCTACAGTGAAGTCAAAGAGAATTGGCTTCCAGTAATGTTTTGGTTGAACACATTTCAACCTCTTTATTAGATGCAACCAGATTAGACACATTATCCCTTTTATTTAAGAAGGTTCTTATCAATGTTTTTTCAGGGGTTACTTTTTTCAGTGGCATGAGACACAGAGAATGAAGGGGATGCTTTTTGGTTTGTTTTATTTATGCATGAAAATAAATTAAGCATAAAGTCCAACTTGCTGCCTCTAAGATCTAATCTGCTGAATTAGACTTTCATGCCTTGGAATCTGTATCTGATTTTAAAAAAATAAAGATTTGTGAATATTTTTAGATGCTTTTATGAATTATTAAAATATCAATTGCAAGAGAATTCTTTTAATGTCTAAAATATAGTTTTTTGGGGGAAGAATTACCTCAATACACACATTTAAAAATTTTAGAAATTAAATCTTGTCTGATTTGGGGGAAAATTCTTATCTGGCCTCATTCATCCTATAGTATTCCATGATCAGCAAATAAAAACATGTTTTAAATAGTCTGGACTAGATATTCCAAAAGTAAATTGAAGTTTGATGCAAATTTTTCATTAGGTGATTTCTTGTCCTTCAGCCTTTGTGGTGCAAACTGCCAGACATGAAATTCTCATGTGCTTCGAGGGTCCAGCCAACCTCCCTTCAAATTAACTAGGTCTCTGTTCTGAGTCCAGTCAGGGCCCATCAGGATCTTGGGGTGATGCTTTGAAGCAATTCAATGTAAAGAACAAGCAATCAGACAGCTCTGGTCACTGTAGAGGTTAGTGCAAAGGAATATTTGAGAAAGGAAAAGAACTTAGAGGAAAGAAATAAAATGCTGGCATGAAGGTAATGTACCTTTAAGTGTCGGGAGAACATTACCTCAAAAATAGACCAAAAAAAAGAATGAAAAAAAGAAAAAAGCAACTGTGATGCAATAAAAAGAAACTTAGAAACTTGACTAAGGATGTTGTTGAAGTCTACATTACTTTATTGGTGTTCTGTCATCAGGTGCCAAATCACTTATTTCCTAGAATTCCCTAGGGGTTGTGCACTTCTGATTGGAGTAGGTGGTAAACTGAGCTTGTCAAGGCTGGCAGCATATATCTGCTCCCTAGAGCTTTTCCAAATCACACAGAAGAAAGATTACGGGATGCAGGACCTCAGGGTAAACTGATAGATATTATTTGAACCTTTTGAGTTCACTGCTTCAAGAATGTGTTTTGTTGTTGCACAGGCTTGACAAAATCACAGGTGAAACAGTAGAATTTAAAGTAACAACCCCTTTGGTTTCCAGCTGGACCTCTTGTTTTCTTTATTTTTGAAAAATGGGTGGGCAGAATTTATTTTAATGTCTGTTTAAACGCTTCACAGAATTTTGGTAGTTTCTCCACTTTTTCCAAGGTGGCTACTTCACAGGTTACAAAGATGTGGTCGGAGTTCTGGTAGTTAGCAGTTTGTTACAAATTTTTGCGCATCATTGAACCCTTATTGATTTAGGGGTATAAAATTGAAGTGGAGGAACACAAGAAGAAATGTTCTCCTTGTCATATGTTGTCATTTAGTCACTTAAACTGTCCATATGCAAAGGCAAGGACTGTAGTTGAGTGAAGTGCTCTTATCAGGCTTACTGTCTACCTGTGCCCTATCTGTGTGAGCAAACAGCGAAGAAAGGAACATTTTCTTCCTCTTTACTCCGTGTGGACAACAAACAATAGTTCCGAATCTCAGACTTGGCCAAATAACAATCCAATTATGGTCAGATTTGGTGGATGGCTGTCCCCAAAAAGCCCTTCTGTTAGCCTTGGGCCATGGCCAAACCACCACAGTGTGTGTAGACCAAGGCTTTTTAAACCTTTGGCTTTCGGAGGGAGGTACATGCTGTTCTGCTTTGAAAAATGCTGTGTGTTTTTTAGTGTCCTCATGGTGTTTAACTTCTTGTGCCCTCCTTCCCTCATCAAATGAGGTGCAATGTAAGATGTGGGCTTAAGTGGTCATTTCCCCCATGCTGTTTCCAAGCAGGGAAACTTCTAAGCCTCTGTTAACAAGCCTGAGGATTTGCTTTGCTAGGTTGTGTGGCAGCTTGTTCGTAACAGCCAGCATTAACCTTATCCTGTGTTTCAAATGTGACTGCACTCAAATGCAACTGATGTGGGTTGTTTTCTTTCTGGAAACCCAAGCCAAAAAGCATTCCATATTTGTACCACTATTAGCACAATGGTCCCAACCATGTCTCCGTCTGGGCCGTAGCCAAAGTAATAGTGCACCAGAGCACACCTCAGTTTAATTGGTTAGGGGTTTTTTTTCACATGGGAAAGCCTTCCTAAATAAATTCACTAAAGAAAAAAACAAGTTTTCAGAAACAACAGAATTTAAAATTAATCTGGATCTTCAATGCAATTCCCAGACACTATTGGTATAGTCATGTCTGTTCTTGATGGGGACTTTCATGGCTGCAATATCTCTTTCTGTTACATTGATGAGAGGATTTCTTTGATCTTAACCACTAGGTCATGTCGAAATGTCCGTGTTTGATATGGAAGAAAAACACAAACTGCATCTCCCTTTGGATATTATGTAGCAAATTAGTGACATGTAAATAAAGCGAGAAAAGTAAAGAGAGGTCAGCAGTGTGCTGCCATCTGCTAACATGCATTCCACACTTTTCCTGTATCAACATTGTAACAGATTATGAGTGATTGCCTCCTTTCCTTACAGGTAGATCTTGCCAGTTTGTACATCAAGACTGGTGCCAAGAACATGCCAACAGTGTTTTTGCTGACAGATGCCCAAGTTCCAGATGAACGCTTTTTTGTGCTGATTAATGACTTGTTGGCATCAGGTGATTAAACCAACACATTTCTTGAAAGATCTTTTCCAATGACAAATGATCTGTGTTTTCATTGAACTTTAAAGAGATTATTTCTCTCTCAGGTATTTGTAGGGAGAGCTTTTAAAGAGGCCAAGTCAACCCATACACCTTGAGCATTGAATCTAACTTGCTTAAGAAAGAATTGCCCACTGAGAAGACAAATTGCTGAAGCTAATCATGCCTAAGTACAATGGTTTGGGGGGAAATGGAAATCTCTTTTTGACTTAATGCTATGTTTACTTTGGTGTGATTTCACTAAGTTCAAGCACTGTCTTCATGACTGCACAAGTGTAACATGCAGCAATGCAGTTTTGCCCATGTTTTGAAGATTAGAGGAACTGGATTCTGAATGTGGGGATCTAGGGATAGAATGGAAGAAAAAATGAGAATAATATTCAGCACAGTTGGAGTGCATCTTGAAAGATTTTTTTAAAAAGTTACTATTTACTTTTGCAACCAGACTTATAAACAATTCACTGACAACCTGAAAAAAAGGAACCACTATTCTGAGGCATACATAATTTATGAGTGAACTTCCTATCAGGGCAAATACTTTTGTCATTTCAAAAAAATGTCATTTCCTTTCCCTTAAAGAAATAGAAAAACTTCTTTTTAGACAAAAAGGCATAGGGAACAGGAGAAGACTCTTTTGTGACTGGATCTGTCTGGTACCAGCATAGCTCTAGTTATGTGCTTAAACCCCATGGGGCTAAATACCATGTAGATTATTTGTCACGTGTTGTGTAAGGCTTCTTTTACCTACTCCTTTATCTTTTCACAGGAGAGCTTCCAGATCTGTTCAGTGATGAAGGCTTGAAGGTCATAGTTGCAGGAGTTAGAAAAAGTCTGAGCCCTGGGCCTGATGGACACCAGAGAGCACTGCTGGAGGTTCGTCTTGAATAGTGGCTGCAGTTGAAAGTAAGGCATTTTTCAGGGGCAAGAAACAGTCATGAGCTGATCAAAATAGCAACATACTTCAGTTATCTCACAACCCAGCATATGGTGGCATACTTCTCTTGAAAGCTTGCTCACTGACGTGTGGCACTGAATTTGCCTCTCTCATGTTACCCCTGTAATTTGCCTCCCTGTGAGTTTTACTCCTAGATCTGGCCATTGACATCCTGCCTTTCACAGGAAAGTAACATAGCTGCTCTGTATCTTAGTTTCATGGTCTTATGTCTTGAACACAATGATGCACTTCAGAGAGAAGTGAGGTGCTAATGAGGAGTTAGTGCTGCTGTTGACGCAATTATAAATATGTTCCCTAATTACACAGTAATTCTGTATGTGTACTCAACTCTTAAACATTCTCACAAATAATTGAAATTTCACAGAAAATGTTAATTTGTTCTACTTTTTCTACACCATTTAAAAATAAAAATACCCATGTAGCTTTTAAACCTGTAGTTTTCAGGTTTAAAACTGTTTAGTGATTCACATTAATATGATACCACAATTGCAACAAGTGTCTCTCCTAAGCTCTGTTTAAGAGACAATGTTGTTGAGGAAGACTGTAATTCTGTCCTGAAAGCAGAAGTGGGAAAAACTGTTTTTGGAGTGGCATCTTTAGGAACTTTCAGTTTATGTAGGCTTCCATTTCACACATCATCTGAAACATCTGTGTAGCTTATAAGAAAATGAGAAGTCTAAAAACCATTAACCATCTAAAAAGAGAATGTTTTGAAAGGAATATATGCCCCATACTTTGTGCATTAGTATGATCTATTTGATTTGGGATGAGAAGAGCCTTCCCATAGCAGATTATTCTACAGTGGTCTTCTGTGCAGGCTTTTTTCTTCATTTTCTGAAATGTTTAACCACGACTGATCTAAAGACCATTCTGATTTGATTATGAGTTTTTTATCAAGTTCTTACACTTCGATTATGAGTTTTGTATCGAGTTCTTACACTTTATAACATACCACTTTCTCTTTTTTCCCCCTCATCTATTCTTTTTCCAATTCTGCTTTAGTTTTGCTGATGTTCTCTCCTGTCTCTAACTCTACTGCCATTACTTCTGTCCCTCCACAAATTTATTCTGTAAGTTAAAGGTTGGTGGAGACCTGTATGGAATCTAGTGTAACATATTCTGTATTGTTTTCACTCTTACAGACTTAAATAACATGGTCAATAGTGGTGCTTACCTTCTGCATATCTCTTTCTGAAAGTGCTATTTGTCTCTGTTTCATGACTATTGTGTTTGTGTATGTTTTTTTAAGAAAGGACAGAGGAAAAATTATTTCTAATATCTCTCTCAATTTTCTCTTTTCACATTTTCTCCTTTTTTGTTTTTCTTGTTCCTACAGTCATTTCTTCATTTATTTTCCTTTTCTTTTTTCATTTTAAGGACCTTTTGAAAGGCAGCTTTCAAACGCCTTTTACCTTGCAACCATTTCACCAGTCCCCCACTGTGCAAATTAGCACTACTGGAGGCAAGAACAGGAGATATCTATTCATGTTGCAGAGGAGGAAAGTAGAGACATTGTAGTACTGAAGGAGACATAAATTTTATGAGTTAACACACTGGCTAATACCTATGTGAACTTTTAGTTAGTGCTGGGTGACCTATCACCTCTTCCTTTTCCTGTATTTGAGGAATAAAAGACTAATATAATGTGAAAGAGCAGAAGGGACAATTTAGACCGTTTTATAATGTTAAAGCTCAGTGAAGTGATATAGTCTCATTTTTCAATTGTATTTTAGAAAAATACATGATTCCTACATGAAGCCACAATTCCCTTGTGCCCACTTACAGTTTTACATACTGCAGTTCTGTTTATGGTGAGGAATCTGTCACTCAGGAACCAATACTACCCAGTGCTATTCTTTGAATCACCATAGCTCTTTTGGTTTGTGTTGATTTTGTTTTGACTGTTTTCAATCTGGACCTTGCAATCCATTCTGCTGCTAATGTACTGAGAACATGTCATGTACGTAGGTGCAAATTTAAATTGAAAGTATGTCAGGTGAAGACAGTGGGTTGCACTTTTATAAAATATGGGTCCACAACTGGAAGGGTATGTGAGGACATACATGCACCTGAGAATTTCAAAAACTTTCATGATGAATCATGAAATAAATGATAAAGGAAGAATGCTGCTCAAGAAAAGAAATTTGATGGTCAAACTGTAAAAGTTAATGTACTGACAGTGCTAAGGCACACATAAGATAAGAGGTTTCTAAGGCTCAGTAATTTACTGGAGCTCCAGAAGTTTTTCAATATCTCAAATCTCTATGCAGTAATCACTCTTAAATACTCTGCACGTTACCAAAATTTCTTGAAAAAGTAAGGGCCAGAAGAAGCAATTATTTCTTGAAAGCATGGATATATCAGTCAGTCATGCTGTCTCTTGAGATCCATCTGATTTTATTTCATTCTTTTGGTCATGGTAACCTTTCAACTTTTCCCCAGAAATGTGAACATCATGCCTAAATCCCTTGCAGCCCTCATGCCCTACATAAACATGCTCTCAAGTGTACTCTTTCCAGCAAGCATACTCTTTGTGTCATTTCCTATTTGCATGTTTTTGAAGTTCTCATCTCAGTTTCCTCAGTGCTCTTAAACATTACGGTATATTCTAAAGCCAGACATGTTAAATTGGGGGGTTTTTTAAACTGAATCTCTGTTATTCAGTCCGGGTGCAGCCAGTTTTCTTCATGAGCTGCTAGTCTACTACAAATACTTGCTCCTCTTTCCTTGAACAAGTTTCTTCATTGTGTATTTTCCTCATGTTTCAAAGTTTACAGTCCCTCAGTGGCTGTTGTGAAGTCCCAGCATTAAGAACTAAATTTGCTAGTTTCAGGGGAAGGCCATTTCTCCAATTTCCTTCCAACTTGGCATGACTACTTTAGTCATCACATCTTTTTAATGGTCTTCTCTTTCTGTAGTCCTGTCAGGATTTAGCTGGCTCCTCATTTTCTATGGCATTTAGCAGTACAGTAGTTTCATGCTTTAGTCCAAATTAATGTCAAACATAGGCAGAGTGGGTGTCCTGCATTGCCACAGGCAATCTTGTCCATATTTTTACTATTACTTTTCTTTTAAATTATTGTCTTTCATTTCCACATCCTCTTTTATTAGGACACATTAGCCTTTTCCTTGCAGTCTGCTTGACCACTGATAGAACATCTATTTTTATCTGTGAATCTGAGAGGAACTTGTGAAGGCACATCAGAGCTCAGCTTTTGGCCAGCTCTCATGTTTTTTTCTTTTGAGGGCATAAATACACATGTCTATCAGCTTGACTGCTTTAATTCCAGACAAAAAGAACTATGTTTTTAGTGTTTCTGATTCTGTGTTAAACTGATAGTGACCCCAGATTTGTTTTCATTTTTAGGGTTGTTTTTGTTTGTTTGTTTGTTTGGGTTTGGGGTTTTTTTTCATTTTGTTTGATTCAGTGGGGAGTAACTATCGAAGATTTTCCGCAGCACATAAAACATCTGTTTCTGCAGTTGGCAGGCTCTTACAGTAAGAGTTCCTGTTTCTCTATGAAAACCTCCAGGCTTTTCTATTTGGATGTCAGCCATCTCTTCTTGAGTACTCAGAGAGCTGACTTTTAAGGGTATATTTGTATTAGTAAATTTAGGAAGGGCATTTTGTGGTCCTGAGGACTAGTAGCATGACATGGCTGGCATCCATATGGCTTAGCTTTTCCCGTGCTGTGCTTGCAAAATGATGGTAGTGGCATAGAACTGGTCAGGACTGATTCCTGGTCTGTAAAGCTCCTCACTCCTGCTGCAGCACTGCTTAGTTTCGTATGGGAAAACCATACAAGTGAGTGCACTAACACTTAAATGGGATGGGCCCCATCAGAGCAGTGGTCAAGCATGTGCCAAGGTGCTCTTTAGTTGTCTGTCTTGCTCTGTTTGAAGCACTTAATAAGCCTAGAGACCTTGCATATCTGACATAAGCAGAAGGAGGTTGAGCCAAAAAATATAGTGTAAGAGACCCATCTGTAGTGAGAGTGACATGTGAGTGTGAAGCTCAAATGGGACACCTGAGAAAATAGGGGGTTTGGGTTCTTAGGAGTGGTGAATGCTACGTGGAAGTTGATATTAATTTCACATGATAACAGTTCTTTCTTCCACAATGATTGTCTTCATTACTCAGTTATGCGAATTTAAATCTAAAAAATTTCAGATGAAAGATTCTTGCATAATCCCTCTCAATCCACATTTCTTTCAAAGAAAACAATGAGTCTATCTTGGAGAAAGTTTTCCATTACTATATGAAATACATTCTCTGTAGTATTTATATCCCAGTTGTCTTGCAAGACACTCTCCATTTCTTACAAGGAGAATTTCCTATTAATTTTTATTCTCCTCTGTCAAATTAAACAGTAATGTATGGCCTGGACAGAAGATAAATGTTTTTAAAATAAGGCCTTCCTGCTTATGCAGAAATTGTTCAAAATGTAGCTGGTAGTACCTACTCAAATTTTGTCGTAGCTCTCTTACCATCAGACCACACGGAATCTTCATCATTCTGCGTGCAAAGCAAGCAGTGCACAAGGTCCTTTATAGTATAGGGAATTCATTGGGGGGAATGCAATGAACCCCAAAGACATGCCATATCAAGTCTATGCCTGATGTGAATTTACCAAGCTTCACTAAAGCTAAAGGAGAAAGAAAAGTTATGCTGTGGTGAGGTTAGTCTTTTTACGAGTAACTTTTAAAGTGTATTCTGTACCCTATATTTTTGTTGTGCATAAAAAAATAATTAACAAAGAGATAGTTATCTAATCAGGGTGTTACATTATATCTAGGCCTGTGCTGAAATTTCCTGCCTAACAATACAGTATAGTAAAAATCTCTCAGTTGTAACTTTGTGTTTTCAGGAAAAGTAATGGAAATTATAAATTGTGTTTCAGTTTGAGCTCTAGGACTAACTATTCCAAGAAGTAATTTTCCACATATGAGCAATGTGAGCAGTGTAGGAGGGTGTAGAAGACGAAACTTCAAGCAAGACTGTGTATGGTTTCACCTTTGGAAGTGTGATAGATTTAGTTTGGCACCACTGCTATAGCAAGGGCACTTGTAGGAAGCACGTCAAAGCAGAGACAGATATCTCCAGGCTCTCCATTACTGCTGCTACCAGAGCAGAGAGGGCCTGCAGATCTTAGAAAGTGGCTACTAGTGGAATAGAAGAAGAGAAAATTAAGTGCCCTAGGCTTCAACATTGCTTACCATGAGTCTTGGTGTTACAACTGAACATAGATTTTTTTCAGAAAATGAGGTGACATGAGGAAGAAACGGTGTCTGACTGAAACATACATGGTGTAACGAAGAAACAAATTCAGAAAAGTGTTCAAGGTCTTTGAGAATCGTGAAACAGACCTAGCAGATTCTTTCTGTACATTTCTTCTTTTTCTCTGATTTAGAGTTTTGGAGTACAGAACATTTATTCTTGTATCTTTTGACTGTTTCTTCTGTGTTGCCCTTCTTTCTCATTGGCCTGATAAAATTTTGCAGTAAATTCCAAGATCTTTCTGTATCTTTATACAATTTTAGTGTAATTTTCACCACTTGGCTAGGATTCTATGTGGACATTTCTGCCATTTGCCTCTTCATGCTGAACACATTCAAAGTAGGTGATGTTTTCTTATGTACCTTAAACCAGTTTGCAGATTAACCTGTCTTTGTAACACATCTGAACAACCTGGACTCTGCTGTATTTTTGCTTGAATGTCTACATTTCTGCCTAAGTTCTTGAATATGGAGGAGAAAGGACAAACCCTGTGGTTCAGCATAAAATCCAAGCTTTACAATATGTATAATTGTCCTAGCAAATGGTTTTTCTTCAAGAGATGTTTCTGAATTATGGTAAAGATTTTCTTGGTTTGACTTGGTTCTACAATCTAGCTTGTTTGCATAAATTCCTGTCCTGTGTTTTCCACTGCAGAGATGTATTTTTAGAAACTATGAGATAGTGGCAGTTCTTTTCCTTTTTCCATGTAATCTTCTTTCCAGATACCATTGAACTCTTTTATTATCTATTCATCACTTTACTCTCTGACTGCTTTAAAACCCAGTGAAGTATTGTCCTGGGTCAACCTCTTCCTTTCTTCACTCCTCTTTTGATTCTTTTCTTTCAACATTCTGTTCTTCTTCCTTTTTTATCCAGTTTTCTCTTAATAGGTATGTCAGTTCCCAATCAGTCCAGAAGAAAAATAAACTTGTCACTTCTCTGGCATGCCTGACCGGGGTCTGTCTGGGCTCTTGTGGCTGTTGGACAAGTTATAAACTCTTATGAAACCATCTGGATGTTTTCTACTGGAATTAACAATGTAAGTGCCATATGGTTTGAGAAGCCCTGTACAGTAAAAATAGCTCCTTTACTAAGAAGTGTGTAGGAGAGACTCCAGTCCTATCTTAACAGCTTGATGTCTTTTTGCTAATGAATGAAGAGCAAATGCAATGGCCAAAGCATGTGCTAACTGTAGTAAGTAGGTCCACAGATACAACTGAGGACTACAATAACCCTTCCTTCCCAAATGTGAATTTCTTTGGGTAGGCTTGGTGATATTAAGAGCCAATCACAGTTTTATTTTCCTTTGAATATTTTAGCCTACCCTTTTTGGACATCTCTTTCCACTTTTGTAAAGACTTGTCCCTAAAAATTCCCATGCAAACTGAAATCCAGATCTCCTTTTCTTCCTGCTCTTTTAGAGGGATTGCACTGTGTATTGAAGTGTCAGGAAGAGGCTTGAATAGATTTAGAAACTCAAGAAGTGGGTTTCTGTCACCATGACCAGCTGAATGTGCACCTTCTGGCTGTCTGCAGGCCAGCCATTCCTATGCCTGCATTATCATCTGTAGCTATCAAACTGAATAACGGATGCCAACATGGATAGAGGGGAAGGAAACTGCAAGTGTGCTATGTTTGTACAATGGAACAGGAGCAAAACCTGTTTGCCAAGGTCACTGACGAAGTTTATTAGCTCCAAATTTGGTTTGGAGCTTTAGCTGTTTAGCGGCTGTTGCTGGCCTATGGTTAATTGTATACCTCTCTTTGAGGGCCTGCGATTCTTTCCTCTCCCTTTTTCCTCCCTCCTCTCCGCAGATTGTTCTGTGTTTCTTTCCAGCCAGTGCCGCCCTATGAGCATGAGCTCGGAAGTTCCCAGCCATGGTTAAGCGCCCTGCTATTGACTGGTTTCAGGAGTGGCCACGGGAGGCCCTTTGCTCTGGCAGCAGGAGGTTCATTGAGGAAGCTGAGGGGGTCGAGGTACAGAGTTTCAAGCTCATCGGTTTTCTAAGAAAGAATGGAGATCACTGAAAGATCAATAACTGAATAAGCTGGAAAAAAACAATGCTCTTTTTACTCATTCTTGCATATTTATTGCCTTTGGTGTTGTTCAAGCTCACCCCTGCTAAAAGCTGAATTTTTATGGTATGCCACTGCCTACTTCCTTCAGCAGAGTTTAGAGAGCTGTCTAGCACAGGCAGAGAAGTAAGGGAAAAAAAGGTATATAATTTGTCTTTGCAGAAGACTGTCTTTGCAGAATCCTTCAATTCTAGGCAATTTAGCATCTTACAGATACAGAGTTTATTTAACCCTTTCCAATGGAGTTAAATATATTCAGTAGTGCTGTAGCATGTGAGGTTGAAATACTGCAGTGCACAGTCCAGGGGAACTAAAGAAGAGTTTTCCCTCTATTCAGCCATTAGACAGGTGAAAATTTCCCCTGTAAGGGCAATCCATGGCACCACATGGCAAATGCATTTAGAGTTTTAATATCTAGACAATTATTCTCCCTTTGTTCCTGATTGACATATTCCTGATAGAGTGTCACTTGTTTGTTTTCAGAAAAACAAAACAAAACCCCACATATGTTAGTGAGTTTCCTTATGGGGAAAAGGAATATACTCATATTATTCTAAGAATTTTACTAAGCTGTCTCTGTTGTCCCTTCCAGTGTGGGACAACACTGTTGTGATGGCAGTGAGACTGGTGGAGTTATTCACGTAGATCTAGAAAAGATTTAATTTCTTTCAGTGACTGCAATTGCGCTAGTTTCATTGTTATATTTGAGACTGTTTATTTGTGTAAGGGATTTTTAATCATAGTAGGCCAGGGATTTCAGGAATGCCCAAGGAAGAGCCGTCTGGTTTTAGCTGAGGGTGACACCAGGCAAATACCTGCATTGATAACATTTATTTTCTGTTCGGACCCATACAAAATACTTGGAGTCGTCGTGAAATTGAGAAGGAAAGGGGAAGGTATGTCTGAGGCTGCTTCCAGGAAACCCCCGGGCGTTTCCCCTCCCCGGGGCCGTGTGGGGAGCCAGGCTGCGGAACCCGATCCAGGTTCCCTGGCTGCCGGCCCTGCAGCGCTCCGGCGGCACACGGATGCCTCCTGTAGGACTGCGGGGGAGAGAGAGATGTTTGCAAATAAACCAGGCATTTGTATGTTCCATCAGCTCCTTCCGCTTTATTTTAATGTAGACTTACAGTGTCATCAGGATAATTATTTGTTGTCTGGTGAGCTGGAAGGAGGGGAGAGGGTGTTAATTGCATTAATTTTTAATGTGATACTAACTTCTTATTTGAAAGAAATGGATAGGATTGCACAGAGAAAAGAAGATAGAATTTATTTTGGTTTAAATATATTGTTTTTTCAGATCCTTAACTGAAAGGACTGTATTTTTCTTCTATGAAAATACATCTGGTCATCAGAATTCAGTCTTTTAATATTACTACATATAAATATGTAATTATCATATATCATATATAGCAATTCATAATGTATTATATTTAATATATAATATATTGATTAACTCAGGAGTTTTATTTTTAAACTTTTTATAAAATAATTAATCACTATGTTGCTCTAGAATTCATTTTTTTAGGTACTTAGGAAATATTTCACTGATCCTAGCAACTGCTGATGAGTTTCTTTTTTCACACTGTTGTTAACTGCTCCTGGTAAATACCTTTACTGTTTGATTCCCAGCAAGTGAAATGAATGTCGACTAACTAAATAACGTGACACTTTATTGAAAGCGAGTTAAGGTTTCTGTGCCATCAATATGTGTAAAGCAGTACTGGGTGCCTGAATCATGTCTGCATGTGCAACCTATGAGAAGACAGCAAAATTAAAAAAATACTGAGATGAGGCAAGGGAAAGATTTGAAAGTGATGGGAAAAGGGAACTCAGAACAGAGGCATTGTAATAACAGAGAAACTATGACAATATTACGGGTGGGGAGAGACGGGGAACTAAGCCATGAGAGACAGGAAAAAAAAGCAAAACTGAAGCAGAACAGTAGGAGAGGTGTACAGCAGGGAGTCTGGGGAGAAGTAAAAGGAAGGTGAAGGGAGAAGGACCACAGAAAAACAGTTAGTAAAGAGAGCGGCAACAGGACAGTTGTGGAGATGTATTAGAATATCAAAAGAATGAGAGAGGCTGGGTGGAAAAAGACCACCCTGAAGAAGAGGGAATCTTACCTGAAGTCTGCCATCTCCTCTCCATCAAAGATTTATGGGAGGTGGTCTCCTCTCCTCTCTAGTGCTGGTGTGTTAATATGTCATTTTTCTTGCTTCTTTTTAGGTACTTCAGGAAAGCCTTTGTTCTTAGTAGAGAAATCTTGTTAGTTAGGGTTCATGTATGCCTGGGCTTCTGTAACATACTGTATGATTGATCAGCAGGGTGAGGTCTACTACTGACTATTTTGACACTTAGATTGACATTGACACTTAGATCCTGATTGTCCTTTTTCACAGTTTCAGAAAAATAGAGCAATAGTAATTGATAGGGGACTTTCTGTTTATTGATGTTTAACAATATTACAGATTGTTTTTAATTAAGGTACCTTGAAGTTAAGGTAATGATTTTTTTCCCTTGAGAGTTCAATACAAATATGATATCATATTTAAATTGCTTTGACAAAAGCTGGAAAGTTTCTGGGTTTAAATGGTGAGGGAAAGCCATAAAAAACTCAGAGTGATTGTGGGAGTTGAGAAGGAAGTTTTTGGGGTTTAAGTTTTATTTTTTTCTCTATCTCTTTATCTTCGAAACTATTACTTTTCTGGAAGATACAGTTTAGCCAGGAAAAGAAGTGGGGTAGATTGAGCTCAGCAGGGAGATGATGAACTGCAGTGTCAGTATGCTCTAGGAAGGGTGTTGTGAACATCCCTTTTGCCCTGTGTGAAAGTATCTCAAGAGGAAGAACAAGTGATCCTCCCTAATTATGGTGCCTGCTGAAAGTAGGCATTGTGAGATCCTTTTCACCTGGAGGGACATTGGTCAATGTGTGGGTTAAGAAAAAGAAACAGTGAGTTCAGAGGTATTTGAAGGGAAATAGAAAGTATCAGAAATTTAATTGATTCTGGTGTCTTTGATTTCTTGGGAGAGAAGAGAGGAAAAGAGCCCTCTTCTGTTTCAGTACTCAAATTGCTGAACATAATTTTAAAAGAGCACAAGAACAGAGTGTAGCAGTTTTGAAATCTGTGTACTGAGCTTAATAAATCTACAAAGATGCCTTTATACCTCATTTGATATACGTGATCTACAGTATTTTAAAATAATCTGTGTTCAAATTCAACATGACAGGCAACCTCCCTTTCTTACTTTCATCTGGTTTCACATATCAGCATTGAGTCCAGAATAAAAGAATTAGGATTGCTTAATCCACCTCTGAAAATAACAGTCATGTACATCTCCTCTGACTATTTTACTGTTGCTGTGTTTTATGCTGCCTCTCTGCTGCTTAGCACCAAACAGCACACACTGTTAAGCATACCAAGAATAAATTAATTATGCTCTTAGTTTATCATATTCCAAAATACTTTACAACATGTGGTGTGGCAAAGAAACAGCCTGGAGTAATATTTTTGCCTTCTCGCCTTGCCTCAGACTCCCCCCTGCCCACCCACCCACACCCCTTACCTTTTCTTCTGGCTTGGCTTTTTTTCTCAGCTTTGATAACTGCCCATGAGATGTGTTCATTTTCAGTGACGTTGGTCTTTTTTACTCTTTGCTTGGCATGTTTCAGCTAGCTCAACTTAACTGCAAAGACTTAAGATTTATATATATGATAGTGATCACTATTATACATTCTGAGAAAAGTTATAGGGAGGATGCAGGCAAAATTCCTGTTTAAACTACTCATAACTTGCCTTGGGGTTTTTTTGCATGCTTAGAGTCAGTCAGCCAAGGCCTAGAGTAGAAAGATTGGATAAGGAAGAACAAACTTCACCCATTATATTTTCTTTGAGTGTATATGGATTTAATGCTCAGTTGTCTTTTGGACTAATGAATGGTTTTGATTTGTACCAGTCTTCATTACTGGCTTCAAGCTACTTTATGTTTTCTAGAGAACTGCAGTTAAATCAGATTTTGTTACTGTATCAACTCTTTTTTGTTTGCTTTTTTTTTTCAATAAAGAAAACTAAATTAACAATAATAATTTCCTTTGCCTACAACCCTGAATGGGCATATATTGAAAAGTACAATGTAGTATTAAAAAAAAAATCCTGGAGATAAATGAATGGCAGAATAAATAATTTATGCTAATGAAATTACTGCAATTAGTAGTTCCACAATGACCCTTTTAAAAGCCACAGCTGTTAATGTCAGGAAGTGCTGTCACCGCTGACCTTATCATAAGAGAAGGTGACAAATTGAAAATGCAGGGAAGACCAATCCTCAAAGAGGTCTGTTCGGGAACGATTAGTGTTTTCTGAAAACCAGTGTGAATTACAACCAGCTGCTCTCTGGCTCAGCGTGTCTCCCATGCTGTGCCATTTTGTTAAGCTCGATAACAATAGTTATTTTGCCCCATTGAGACAAGTTGTCTCGGGCCACTTCCAGCTCTACCGGAACCCACTTCGTCCCTCACTGATTTACAAATGAGACTGTTGTTAGAGGGCTTTTCAGGGCTGCTGAGTAGAGACCTCTCATAAGGATCATGTGTAAGGAGGTTGTCTTTCACTGGGAAGAGCTGTACTGCAGGGTGCGTATATGTCACAAACAATAAAAAAAAGGAGAAAAAGGCTGAAACACATTTCAGTTGAAAGCTAACTCAAATCTGCATAAAGTATCTATTCCTGCTGACTAGCCTTGCTTTTACAAACAATTTTTTAAAGATGAATTTATGCTACTTTGCTTCAACTAATGATGTTCTGATTTTTTTTTGTTTGTAAAGCAATTTATTTGTTTTCCCTAAATGCAAATCATTCTTTATTTATTTCTTGTTTTAATTTCTGTTTTTGTAATCGTAGGTGAAATAAGTATTCTTCTAAACTAGCTCTTAAAAGTCACAAGAAAATAATGAGTTTTCTTACTGAGAAAAATGGCAAGTCTTTCTGCATCAACCTGACTGTAATATTAATGATGTAGGCTTAAAACATCTAACTGCATCAACAGCCACTCATGAGCAATTTTCCCAAAGTTCCCTAAGCGTTATTGACAATGCTTTGGTAAATTATGTGTGACTTTCCTAAGAGTTGGTGTAGCTCATTTAATTCATATTAATTGATTTTTAGGCTTCCCTTGATTAATTGAACTGTGTTCATCTTGTACAGAATGCAATAAATAATCATTAAAATGAGGGAGATGTGACTCCACAAATTATAAAGTTTAAATATGCTGGAAGTCATAGAGGACAAAATGAAAGTTAGTTACAGTGCTGGAATTAAATGGGTTTTCTAAGTATTTCCCTGTTAATTTCGCATACAGTACTCTTGCTAAGACACGTATATGCATATATTGTAGTAATATGCATGATATATTGTAGTAATATACATGAATAATGTCCTTTAAAACAAAAAAAATTTAATGTTGGGGCTGTCTTATTTCATGTTTATTCTGGGGAAGTATACTCTAATTCAAAGGAGTGTAGTGGTATCTTGTATTTGCTAGCTCAATTCAAAAAATTAAAAGAAGGACCTTTGAACTATAATTCTAGAACTACCTCTCTTCTTGCTGTCAGAGGTAAATAAAGACAGACATTTTATGTCTGCATTTTGCTCAGAAACACATGCCTAAATGACCATCTGGAGCTGTTTTAAATGTGTCTAGCCTGTTTTGATTTTCACAGTGTGTCAAAAGAAATTTCCAGTCTCACAGCTGCATTTTGGTCTCTGTGATGAGAGAGAAACTCCATGTGGAGCTGTGTAGCACCCAGCACAGCCCCCACCCAGGGCCACAGTAATGCTCTGGAGTCCTTACTGCAGTGTGCTGAGATAAGCTTGGAACTAGAGTTATATTTGGTGGTTGGACCCCTGTCTGGCACATGGGGAAGTGTCAACTGTCACAGCTCAGAGTCAATCTGAACTCCATTAAGTTATAACTACTTTTCTGGTCAAATACCCCTTGAAACTGAGAGGTCACTTCAGCACAGAAATGTTGCTGATTTTCTGACATTCAGAAGAACTCCACAGTGGTCTAAATCCTGCCCTCATAACAGTTTGTTAGTTTATCACTGACTTTGACAAGCACAGATAAGCAGGGACTTGTACAACTTCAAAAATCGAAATCATGGTGTCCAGTTCTGTTCAATCTGAAGTTAATGGCAAAAATACAGTTCACTCCAAAGAGGAATTTGATGATATATGAAGTATGTGGGAACCAGTGTGATTACAGCAACCACTCGATTGTGTTTCTTTAACCTATATAGGATTTCTCTTAGACAGAATTTCCAGAGGTGAAATAGAAAATTCATGGGGTTTTATATCTGCATAAAGCAGTATAGTGACTGACTTAATCTTTGCTTTTAGCTTTAGAAGTATATTTCAAAAAATACATAAGTATGTTGAAGCACTGAGCTTTTGTGGTGATGGGAAAGGTTCTTCACCCAGAGGGTGGTCAGGCACTGGAACAGGCTACCCAGGTAAATGGTCATGGGCCCCAAGCCTGACACAGCTCAAGAGGCATTTGGACAATGCCCTCAGACATGTGGTGGGATTGTTGGGGTGTCCTGCACAGGTCTGGGAATTGGACTCAGTGATCTTTATGGTCCCCTTCCAGCTCATCATATTCTGTGACTCTGTGAACACTTAATGAATGCCAGTGCAAAATTAATTAATTTGGATGCAAAATGGTTGAAGAAGGCTTATTTTGCTGTAATGCTTTTTACATGCTGACAGCATTATGTTTAGGGTAAACTGAAGAAGAGTTTTGTGAAAAAGCCATCCTTAGAAACTTTTATGGATATACTTAACCTATATAGATACACTGAATTTTGGAAATATTTCTTTGCTCCTGTGTTTACGTTTGCTCTTGTTCCTTGGATATATGCAGCCACTCATCCAGGACTCCATTATGCCCACACCAGTGTGAATGCATTGAGTGCAAATACAGTCATAGCAAGAGGCAATACAATTACACCGCTCCAAATAGTTTTCTGGAGCAAATCATGCTTGATAAGATCCTCCTAGAGAAGAAAAGCAAGATGTCACGACACATGGAGCACTTGGTAAAGGGCACGCAGAAGCTTTCAGAATTAGGAAGGAAGGCAAAAAGATGTGAAAGGAAGGCAGCAGCTTTCCAGGTAAACTGTGAAAGTCGCAACCTTTTCTTTCATTCTTTATAAATAATCATAGTTTTATTGCAGATAAAGCAAAGTTGTCACAGCACCTTTTCATTAAACTGATTAGATATACAGTGGCATTTTTGTGTTTCATTGAAACTACATGATTTTTGAAACTGGACTTTGTGGGTTTTTTCTTTGCGGAGAAACTCTTTGAGGTGTTTAGCTGTCTCTGGAAAGAGGATACCATCCATTTAAGCAAGGACAAAGTCTGGAGGGAGGGATAGTATAGTGGGGCTACACTAAAAGGGTGGGAGGGGAAGCAAGTGCCACAGTAAAAGTTAAGCCCACAGAGAGAGACGATGCAGTTCCATGTGTGGGGGTTTTTTGCATGGCCAGTGACAAACTGAGGAGTAATGAAAGCAGGAGGAACAAGTACAAAGCCTCTCCCTCAGTTGTTGTCACATCCTTGTAAGGCTAGTACCACTTAGTCCCCAGTTAGTGCTTCTGCTTACCATTCATTTGTGGTTGGTCAGTCCACAAAGACAGAAGGGAGGGAAAACTGCTTGGAAGCCTTTCCCCCACCCCACCCACTCACATGTTCATAACCCTTTTGCCAATGCTGAAGATAAGCAATAATCCAGTGATTTTGTAATTAAAAATAAAAAAATCTATGTGTTTCTATGCAAATGAAATTCTCATTTGCAGTCTTTGCATAGCATTGCATCTTGATGCTACTGCATGAGGTTAATAATTGGAGCTGGCTGGCTTATTCCCACTCAGTCAACTGAAGACGCGCAAAAAAATAGTCAACAGAAAAGAGTGGCTGGGTTTTTAAAGTCTGTTTTTAATAAGGGTACCCCATGATAGTAAATTATTAAAATGCTCTTTTTCTCTGATTTTTAATTTGATGATGACCAAATGGCAATTTGACAATTTCAAGTGCTGCATGCTATGCTGGTTGACAGACCCAGAGCTCCCATCTAGCCAAGCACTTGAACAGTGAGCCTTTTTCACGCTGCACTGAGAAGCTCTGCACAAGAATATCAAGTACAGCACTGTTTAGTATTTTTCATAAAGAAAAAGACATAAAGTCAGCTCAAATAAATTGATAAATAAAATGAGTGGAGAGATTCAGGATCTGTTACAACTCAGTATTACAGCTTTGTCTTCCATTTCAAAATGGTCAGATTTTGAAAAGGGTAATTTTGAAGGTTTTGTAGGATTTCAGGAGGCCACCAAATCAGAAGAGCCTACAAGACCTTCCACATTATTGAAGTGTAAGCCCTCTAACATTTGTCTTTCACTTTGTCTTATCATCTCTATCCAGATCAGGTTAATAAAACCCCTTTGGTTAAAATATAGGCTGTTATTGTGAATAACTGCCAGATAAAATGCTTGGAGAGATAGCAGGAAAACAAAAAACAAGCCAAATCCACAGTTACTTGAAACAATTCTTTTATATGTGAAAAGATATTGTCAGTGGATATTTTGGTACGGGTTTCTTGACTGGCAGGCAATAAATTGCTATTTCAGCAGACTAACAGGTAGTCTTTGCTCGTTAGTCTCTGAGTTTGTCTTAACCTTTCAGCAAACCTCTGCTGGAATTATCTGCCCAGAGTGAATACTAAGCATTTTCAATAATGTCCTTCTGCCTTTACATTGGTGCCTTTGCGAGGCGCTGCAGCTGCAGCTTTTTTGCACCACTGAGACACCTGGTTACAACCACAACCTGACCAGCAGGACAGACATCTAAGCACCTCGGGGGAGCTATGGGGTCCCTGATGGGAGCGGTTAGGCTGTCACTATTAAATTTTTTATGTCAATAAAATTCTCTCAGGTATAAATGGAAACTAAAAAATGAAAAGACAACACTTTTGATAGAGACCCACAAAACATGAATTTTGTTTTGAGTTCAGCTTTTGGGCCTCAGAACCATGGCTAATGACCTGAATAATTCATTACCTTTAGCCCTGTAGGTAGAAGATCAAAAATCCAAGCTTCCTTCTCAAGAGGCAGAACTGCAACTGTAAAATCAAGATTCTGAAGCTTTGATTGCTAAGATAGGGTTTCAGACTGGGAAAGTGAGCCAAGAAAAGGCCATTGCAGATGCAGAGGAGCTAAAGGTCAGTCTAATTCCCCTATTTACTGGTGTTGAACTATATTTAGCACAAAATAAACCTTTTTAGGGGAACAGTTTTGAACAACTTCCTCTCCAGGGAGCATAAAGTCTAAAGAATTATTATACCTACACATGTAACAGCATTTCACACCGTGATTACCACTTGACCTTTCTTTACATTATGCCTTTTCCCAACCTTTTAGCTGTTTTAATGAGATGAAAGAACAATAAATACTGAGCTCGTTCAAGCATTTAATGGATGTGGATCTTGAGAATCAGACCTATTTGTAATACAGTAAAGGTCAAAGAGTCATCTCTTAGCACTTCAGATTTCTAAAGGCTTTGAGGCTCTAGGTAAATTGAACAACTCAATTGATACAGAAGTTCATTCCAGCATCTCGCAATATTGCAAGGTGCAAACCTTGAATCTTAAGATTATGATAGCTTTCCTATTAATATATGTCATCAGTGTTGAATCTCCTTTTTGCTCTCAGTTCAGCCTTTTTGCTCTCAGTTCAGTTATCAACATCCATGTTGGAAACAGAGGTTTACAGGGGTTAGTCTTCACCACAGAATGAATAGAAATTTCATCTGGACTCTAAAATTTCCACCTACTGTTACAAGCATGGTTTTGAAATAAAGCACCAGGCATATGGAATGATATAAACTGAAGTTCCTCTACCTTTAAAGTCTGAAGGGCTCATTCAACTCTGGCATTTTGCTACAAAATCTGATGTACATTGTGCCATTTATCAATACTGCAGAGAGAAGTTCTAATTGACTCGTAATAGATTTTAATGCCTGATTTTGATCTGTGGAAACTTCAAGTTGCCAAGAATTTTGTAAACAGTTTCCAGATACTGACCAGGAGGGAAGACTATATTGTCTGGCAGTCAAAATAGTCTCTCATTTTCTTCTATTTTGTTTCTTAAATATTTATCGTTAGATGACGCTTAATACCTTTCTAATGACCTTGTGTCTGATCCTAATTTTATTGAAGGAAAATTGATTTTTTCTACTGACATAAATGAAGAGAGGATCAGGACCTTTTTATTTCTCTGGATTATACTAATTATGGAATTCATCCTTTTGCTGATCCATATCTTATATAGGACTTAAAAATTGTCATGAAGTTTAAAGTACAAATAGGTAAACTTGCACAAAGGGGATCCAACAGCTCTACATCCTACCATCTGCTTTTCAGTGATGCTTTTCCTGTAATGGTTCCATATGCTTCTGATGAATTTGGATGATCAAAATACCCCCTTACCACAACTAGTTACTTCATTAAGCAGCTAGGTTAAACACATAGAGTGATTATTGTGAGATAATCACTTCTTTGGGCCACTTTGTTTCTAGGATGAAGTTCAGCACCTGACACTATTAATTACTGTACTCCACTGTCCATTGCTTTATTGCACTTCTGAAATGTTTTCATTGGAAATTAAAGTGTCATTTTGCACTACAATAATCTAAAACTCTTTCGTAAGACTGACAATAGTGTCTAAATACTAATCTTCTATAATATTTTGTTACAAAAAGAAAGAAAGCCCAGCAAATGAGAAGACATCTTCCAACTAAGTAATTTGTAAAGACTCTTCATAATTGATTAAAATGTGTCACACTTTAAAATTATTTTTGCTTTCCTGTTCTATAAATTTCAAACTGAAGTTTACAAGAGTTTTTTGAGTTTTACAGCATTAAGCAAATAAATGCCTTGGAGGTATTGACTTGGAATGAAGTATTACTTAAGAATGGAAGTCAGTTTAGATCAGACTCATAGGAAAAGTGAGATCACTCTGGATTCCCCACAAATGTGGCAGAGTTACATACCCGTATAGCAATAAACAAGGGTCTTATCATAAACATGATGTTGGTTGGGTTTTAAAATAGCCAGCAGTAACACTACTGTCATTTTACCAGCCATTTGTGTGCTCTGAATGTTGCCAGAGTGGTTTACAGATGAAGTTGCATATGCCATTGCCTTTTAAAATACGACCTACTCCTTTAAAGGAAGAAAACGTGCAAAGCAGGTATATATGTGATAGTGACACTAGCCAAGGATTAGGAAGAAAGATGGATTGAGCCGCTTTTTTGTTTACCTCCCTCAGCTGAAGTGCATTCTTTATTTGCTTGGTATATTTGAGCCACTCTACTCATGGTCTGATTGTGAAGGGCACACTGTTTTCTAACAATTTAGCCATCATTCAAAAGCTCTGTACTGTAGCAGTATTGATATGAAGGGGATTAAACTTCTGGAAACAGGGATGACAAACTCCTTCCTCCCTTTTTGAGGGGGGATTTGAGCAATACTGTCCTAAAGCTTATCTTCAACCTGTTCTGTTTAATTTTTCTTCCCATAAAAAACAATTATCTTGTTGCATATTTTCTTTGGGCATCAGCAAGCAAAGCATAAATAAGCATTAGGAAAAAAGAGAGACAGAAATATAATCAACTTGTGTGACTTATGTTAGATGTTTATTTAAAAAAAAATGGCACATTAGAAGCACTATGTAGTGTCAATTTAATTAAAAAAATATGTTGTGGCAAAGATGCAAACCAAGATACATTGGTAATTACATCCTAAAAATTACATCACAAGAGGTGGAGGAAATATTTAACTTGATTAGTAACTTGTCATTTATAATGTAATGCATATTGATTTTTAATCTTTGTTATTTCCACAGACAGTGTCTCTGTGTGTCCTATCTAATAAATGTGTACATGGAAAATGCCTGCAACAATTGTAGAAACACGTTTTGTAAGGATATTAACTTCTTACAGGGGCTTGTTACTGCCAATGTATAGTGCTTGATCCAAAGATTAACATCTTCATCAGTGTAATATCCTCTTTCTCTGTAATTAGACTTTGTTTAAGCAAGACGTGACAGGAAATGAGCCTGTGAGATGAGCATGAGGTACTAGGATAAGAATCAAGCAAATATAACTGACTTCAGCCCCAGGCAATGTATCTTTAAAAATGAGTATGATAATCTTCTGAATACGTAATTGCCAATGATACAGAACACCCTCCAGAGTTACTCTCTGAGATAAATTTGTACCAATGAAATCATAATCCGCTTTTAAACAGATAATTAAATTGTTTCAAAAAGTTGTGGAGACACTCAGGTTTCACTTAAAACTGAAGATAGCTGATGTAAAGTCACTGACCTAAGCCACTGTTAAGTCAAAATAAGTGTTTTGATAAAGCTTTTTTAGCTGGTGTCTGTTTACTTTCCAAACCTGAAATTAAGGAAGTACAGTGTTTTCATATAGGATATTTTCTTTTCTCCCATTCTCTCCCTTGTTGAGCCCTATGGTTTCAGACTTGAAACTGAGGAATTAAAAGAAAGACACAAATTTGGCAAAAGATGGAGGATGGTTTGACAAATTTGATATACTTGCCTATACCCAGAAACTGGAGTGAATGTTTTAGTGTTTAGGGAAAGCTCCAGTGCGTCATTGAACTGACCTTTGGCTCCTGGGTATTTCCTCTGATTTTCTAAAGGCAAATCCCCTTTAAAGGGGGAAAAACGGAGAAGCAAGGAAAAAAGTTCATGGCTCCCAAAATCTTAGTAAAAATCTTCACTCTCTTTCTGCCATGTGTTTCTTGTTTACTTTCAGCTTTGGTGTTTGGAATAGATCATGAAACACTTGCAGCTTACCTACTGCAATGGCATAGGCTACGGAGTGGCCTAATATTTCCCAGCTTTTTTGTACTGATACCCTACCTTGTCTCCTATCCTGCATTACTAAATAACATCCCATTCCTCAGGCATATCAGTCACACCACTGACCTTGGTGTCATCTGCAAATTTGCTGAGAGCGCAATCGATCCTACCATCTGTCACTGATGAAGATATGAAACCCCTGAAGGACACCACTTGTCCAGACATTGAGCCCATTGACCACAACTCTCTGGATGTGACCACCCCGCCAATTCCTTAACCACTGGACAGTCCAGTCATCAAACCCACATCTCTCCATATTAGAGAGAAGAACATGGAGAACTCAATCCAAGGCCTTACAGAAGTCCAGATAGACAACATCAACAGCTCTTCCTTTGTCCACTGATGTAGTCACTCCTTCACAGAAAGCCACTAATTTGGTCAGGCTTGGTGGAGCCATGCGGGCTGTCTCGAATCACCTCCCTGTCCTCCACATGCCTTAGGATAACTTCTAGAAGGATCTGAGCATATTCCTCAGAATTGTCTGAAAGTCATCAAGGAACATTACTTGAAGGATCCAGATTTCAACCCAAATTATGTTCGTACAAAATCCTGTGCAGCAGCTGGTCTCTGTGCCAGGGTCATCAATATAGTAAAATTCAGTGAGGTATGTATATATCAGTTCCTCTCTTGAACTGGCCCTGATGGGGGAAGTTCTCTTACTGAATTTTTTTATCATTTTAGTAAGCTCAACTTAGTGTTTTTGGGAGCACGTAACAACAACCATTGATAAAGTGGGAAGTATTTGGTGCTTAACAGTATGTACACATGTATTTATTTTTAGTAGAAAGTGGGAAAAAAGATGTAGCTGTCTAGGGCTTTTCAATTGTCATCATGATGCAACAGTTGGGAAATATTCTCCAGATGTACATGTTTCACTTGAAACATCCATCTGAGTCTGGCTGTCTGGAGTGTAAGACAGAGCTTATCATTTGCGATTCCCTTGAGCACCTGGCAGCAGGATTTCTCCATTCATCCTAGTATTATAGCATGCTATCATTTAATTACAAAATAGTAAAAAAACTTATCAATTTTATTTGAAATCTACTCAAGTTTAATGACTGATTATCACCTGTATTCTAAAACCATGAAAGTGATACATGTAAATTAATTTTAGTTGGAGAGTAGACCCACTAAGGGTGCATTCAGTTCTGCTTAAGATATTCTTCTATAAACTATAATAAAACCTGCTGTAGTCTTTAAGTCAATAAAAAAAGAAATCTCTGTGTGTCCCACTGTTGCTTAGACAGAGGAGTCTAAAGCAAATATGTGTAAAGAAAGATTACTAGGATTTTCGGAAAGTCTTTCATCAGAAGTCACTGATAATTTTTGTAATAAAGTGAGACAATGTCTTGTCTAATGTACCTGTGTTGTATGTCTTTTTCAAGGTGTATCATGAGGCAGAACCAAAATGTTGTGCGCTGGCTCAGGCTCACACTGAATTAGCAGCAGCTACAGAAAAACTGGAAGCCGTCAGGAAAAAGCTTCTTGTAAGTACTGCTTGATTAATAAGTCTCCTTCTCTAACATCTTGAGCACACCTAATTTCATTAGTTTTATTTATTTATTTATTTTTGTTAATGTATTTTAATTTTATTGATTTTATTACCTTATAGTTAAAACATTAAAGATGTACTCTCATTATGATTATCACTATTTTGCCCCAAATGTACTGAAGAACATTCCATGGTTTGGGTAGTAGCACATGAACTGTTTATCCAAAATGATTGAATTTCCTCAAAGCCACCTAGGCACACTATAACCAATAGATTAGTAAGCTGAAATGATAGTTAATATAAGCAACTGGCTGTGATTTTTACAAGGAATAAATACCAAGTGTTTATGTGAGTAATGGCCTACTGGAGTATGAGAATAACTTCCAGAAATGGCTTTAGAAGTTCATGCTTGTTTGTGTTAATGTTTGTCATTAAACAACACCAAATCCCCTTTGATTTTTTGAAAGGCCCACAAATGCATATACACATGGGCACACACATGCACATGGAATTGGAAACTTTGATTAGTCTTTTACTGACAAGTGTCTTGTGAGTTAATTATTGAATTGAAGACCACACTTGCCATCAAGTAGCTATTGAACTTTTGAGACAGATTATTTGTTGTTTAAGTATTCATTTAATGGAGCAACCACAACACAAAGCACTCTTGATACAAAGACATAGTATATTCAGAGATTGTGGGTGGAAGGAGTTTCTGCTGCAAGCTAATTACTGTTACTTAGCTTTTGAACCATTTGAAGCTTTCTTTGCTATGACATTATTTAGTTTTAAAAGACTTTGACTTGGCTTAAGACTTTTTTTGTTGGTAATATTTAGATCTGAAATCTCACAATTTAAGACATCAAGCAATAAACGAAGGCTGAACAAATCTGTAGTGTCAGGATTATTCTTACTGTTTTCTCTTGAATTAACAATTTAAAAGAATGACTGAGATTCACTTCTTTGGAAACTCTTGGAAGCCTGTGAGTTATGGTTATTTGAGAATTTCATTCTTTATTTAAGCAATTTCCTGTTTTTTCTCCTGCTGTTGTAGTATCCATTTTTTTCTTGTTCTGACGGGTTACTGATGCAGTTTTAATGGGTAAACAAAGATGGCTTTTACCATTTCACTTCCTCTTCTGACCCCTCTGACCTCCATCCCAAAAATCCCATCATCACCTATAGCAGATATTTGGCTATCATATGAAACAGCCTTAGCTGTGTGACTTTGGAGTTGCCCATTCAGGTCAAAATGCATCTGCCCTAAGGAAGCTTGTATCTATGCTAAAAGACAGCTTTACAGAAGAATCATGGTTTTTCTTTTTTTGTTTCACAAATCTCTACTGATGTATGTTTATTAAGTGCAAACACTTACTTTTAGACAAAAATAGCCTTTTAGTGGTGTTTTGGGGAGATTTTTTTTTTTTTGCTTATTTTTAATTCACAGCAGTCACCCCTGAAACTTATGGAATGTTTTATTCTTTTAATGTGTTCCTATGAGAAGAACACTAATACATCTCTCTTCTTTGACTGACAGTATCTCAAAGAAGCCTTTCCTGGTTTAGTTGACCTTGCAGTTCAGTCAGCCTCCAACTTTGAATCATCCTGTGTTTTTATATTTATTTACTTTCCCTTTCCTCTCCTCATGAATTTTTCTGAAGGTTGTTAGTAGCGATTTTTCTCTCCGCTATGCCTAGTTCCTAGTAGGAAGAATTCTGCACCACAGACAAAGTTGCAATTCCTTTGCAGTAATCTGTTTCCTGTGTTAGACCAACAGTTGTCATGATGTCATTTAATACGAATATTTTTCCTAGTCACTGTATGTTCAACCAGGATTATGTTTACATGGTGGGAGGATCCTATTAAAAATATTATTTTTATAATTGATTCATACCCTAGCTGATCCACCTGATGAACTTTTTAAAGGAACTGTAGCTGTAATTTTCAATTCTCCAGTAGATATTACTCATAATAATAAGCTCCAGAGCTATGAGCTCATATTGTTGAATGAATAACTCTATAGTTGGTCAAATTCACTGGTAGTGATAAATGCAAAATAATATACATTTGAACTTTTTATGACTACTTCTTGATTGCTGTTCATTCATTAGTGGCTTAGAGAAGATGTGGAGCTGATTGTGAAGAATTCAAAGAAAACTTTGAAGTTAGGCCAGCATTGAACTGAGAGTACCTTCTAGCCTATACCATCTTATGATTCCAAAAATAAAACAGAAATTTAGTTTGTCAAGTAATATTTTGCAAGAAGATGAACTTCAGTGGAAGAATAAAAAGGAAATACTTGTGTGTGCAGTGTATATATTATGTATGCTAAAATGTATTTGTGATCCCAAAGAGAGCAAGTGGTAAGAGAGTGTTATATAGTAAAAACTCCTGCATACATGTCATTCAGGAAAACTTACTTTTGACTTGCTTTTTGTAACTGAGTTGTGACTTAGTCCAGAATTTTGAAGAAACCAAGAAGAGATTCAGTTTTTATATATGAAAACCCTTAAAAAATTTATGCACTTACGTAATTTTGTCTTAATCCACCATTTCCTTACTGAAGATTATTGACAATTTTTTTTTTTTTAAAGGCAAATTATTCCTCTTGGTCATTTCTATATTTGCTTCTTGGGGCCCACATATTGCATGTTATCTTTCAGGAAGAATATACAGTCACCATTTTTAAGTATTCTACTATACAGCCTCTAATTATTTCATTTTGAAAGCCTCAGCTACAGTGCAATTCTTTGCATAGACCAATGCAAAATATTGTTCATTCAAGTGTCTTGCAGGTTCCAGCTAGGAATAGGATGCTTATCTAATGTGTCATGCTTTTTTCCATTTGTGAGATGATTGAAGTTACTAATTTCTACAAGCCACTTACCTATACATATGCTATATCCAAACAGGGTATGCTGTGCATAAGCTTACATACACTTGAACTAACAGTGATTTATGTATTTATTGTACTTACAGAATGAAAACCATGTAATTCCTTGTTAGCTGAGAGAATTTAAAATGTTATTTAAAGAAAATATTTGAAAGTGATTGAAGTAAGCTGATTTTAATTACATGTTTAATTTTATCTAATAGCTGTATGGCAGACTAGAAATGATCAAAGCATCTGTAAGTAGTGCATAACGTGAAGACACATGCTCATAAAAGCCATGGATAATTTCCACAGGACTCTGAGCAAGAAGGAAAAAAAATAAATTGCAGGTTAGCTTGCAAACCAGAGCTTGCAACAAGAGCTTCAAACAATCTATGAACCTTAGAAGAAAGCTTATTATAGAAGAATTATAACAAGTTGGGGATGTAATACCCACTTCACCTGTAGAATATTCTGTGACTGACAGATGCATTTCCTCTGATGGTTAGTGCCCAGTTTCTTACCTGTGAAATGTTAGAGAATGATGAGAGGCTGAGTTCATTAGTAGGGTTCAGTAGATGGAATGAGCTCTGCAGACTGATGGTCCTAAGTGTCAGTGATGGCCCTAAATGTTAGCTCAGTTGGTTAGAGCATGGTGCTAATGACAGGAAGGTCACAGGTCCGATCCCTGTACAGGCCCTTCATTTTGGAGTTGGACTCAATGATCCTTGTGGATCCCTTCCAACTCAGAATATTCTGTGACTCTGTGGCTGGTGAATACAGAACAGTATCCTTTCCTGTCTTTGCATTTTGCTTTTTAACAGAGTTGACACTCATTAACTCCGTGAAAGCAAACACTTTTGTTTTAAACGTAGTTACAGCTGGCATTTCACAGTCTCCACTTTGCTTTCTGGGCTCAGCCTTTTTCGCCATCTAAACATGCACAACATGGTCAACAGTGAATAAATTTGTCTGTAGATTTTCATCCCTATTCGATTATCCTGAACTGCACTGTTCAACCTTACATTTAAAATCAGCTCAACTTCCTCAGCTGAAAACTTGTATTAATCCATATGCTAAAGAACATGATGTACAACGTGATGTTTCATGGGGAGGAATGTTATGTACAGCAGTAGCATTAACCAGAATGAGCTGATAAAAATATGCAAATTCATCATGAAAAATTGACATTTTGCTGTCATCCATTTTTAAAGTTAGAATGAAATGCTGTATACATATCCATCCGTATTCTTCGTTTTTTCTAGAGAGTTTCACATCTAGCAAAGTTCAGCAGCTCCATTTTTCCAACCATGGTACTTCTCGATCTGCTTCATTTAATTCTTCATTCAGTATTTGGTAGTGTGCACCCCTGCCCTATGCAACCTGTTCCAGCTGGCTTGTGTCAGGCTGACTTTTAAAGGTGAGATTCACTGTGTAAGGAAGTCTGTTAAATTAGTATAAAGGGAAGGCAAACTTGGATTTTTTTCGGGGAAAAAAAAAGAACCATGCAGGCACTTCTTAGCAACAACTACCTAGATTTTATTTATCTTAGCTGCTGATAATCCTGTGTACCCCATCAGCCTGTAGAAAGCTCTTTTTCCTTATTTGAGCTGTGTGCTTACATAGTCCATAAACACAGGAATTCTCATAATATTAAACGAAAGTCACTCTCTCTATATGGACATTCTTCTGTATCTCTCTATCTGGGCTGTCAGCTGACTGTATCCAGTCTGTGGGAACTTGCCCCTTTTCTTCAGTTCATTTCTTGCCCTTTTCCCTTCCAGTCATTTATTTCCTTCTCTCTTTCTATCTTCCTCTATCAGTTTTCTAAAGAATAAACTTGAAGGCAGAACATCAGATATTAGTGACCTCTGGTCCTGCTTTCATGGATTCTCTGTGCTCCCTGACTCATAATTCAGCTTCCTTCTGTTGGCAAAGAGAGAGAGGGAAGGAGAGCTGTACATATTTTTCATATGGAAGTTTTTGTGGCCAGCAATTCTCAGTGATGATAATTGGTCCAGCAGTTAGTAATAAATAATAAATCTTCAGTCTAGGCAGCACAGTTAAACTGATCTCCTTTCACTTTTCATGGGTTCCAGAATATATCTTTAAATGAGAAATGATGAGGGAATTGAGTGCATCCTCAGTCAGTTTGCAGACAACACCAAATCAGGAGGGAGTGTTGACCTGCTGGAGAGTAGGAAGCCTCTGCAGAGGGATCTGGAGAGGCCAGATCGATGGACTGTGGCCTAATGTATGAGATTCAAAAAAGCCAGCTGCTGGACCCTGCACTTGGAACCTATTGGGTCACAACAAACTTATGCAACACTACAGGCTTGGGGCAGTATGACTGGAAATCTGCCTGATGGAAAAGGACCTGGGGATACAGATTGACAGCAGTCTGAACATGAGCCAGCAGTGTGCCCAGGTGGCCAAGAAGGCAAATGGCATCCTGACCTGTATCAGAAATAGTGTGACCAGCAGGATCAAAGTAGCAATTGCCCCCCTGTACTCAGCAGTGGTAAGGCTGCATCTCACATCCTGTATTTGGTTTTGGGCTCCTCATGACAAGAAAGACATTGAGGTACTGGAGAGTGTCCACAGAAGGGCAACAAAGCTGGTGAAGGGTCTGAATCAGAAGTCATATGAGGAGCACCTGAGGGAGCTGGGGGTGTTTAACCTGGAGAAAAAGAGACTCACGAGGGACCTTCTTGCTGTCTATCTGAAAGGAGGGTGTAGTGAGGTGGGAGTCGGTCTCTTCTCCCAAGTAACAAGCAATAGGACAAGAGCAAATGGCCTCATGTTGTGTCAGAGAATGATTAGACTGCATATTAGGAAAAGTTTCTTCACCAAAAAGGGTTCTGAAAAACTAGAACAGGGTGCCCAGGATGAATCACCATCCCTGGAGATATTTAAAAGACATGTAGATGTGGCACTTAGGGACATGGTTTAGTGGTGGGCTTGGCAGTGCTGGGTTAACTCAATGATCTTAAGGTCTTTTCTGACCAAAATTATTCTATGGTTCTATGGACAACATTATAATAAATATTGTTACAGTAATTTTATTTAATGGCAAGTATACACAGGCTGGTACCAGTACAGTGTGTAATTTTAAACATTTTAAAAGTTTCAAAGATGATTAAACATACTCTGTGGGAGATCATGCCTACTAATCCTTTCTCGCATGTTAAAGTTTTAATATACCATAAAGTCCAACAATTGCTATATATTTACAGTAAATTGAATGAAAATATGGTTAGGAAATAGGAAAAAAGATCGTTTCTTCACAATTATTTTATAATTTATAATTTATGTCTTCAAAATTGTTTTATAAGATTTTGAGTGAAAATAAATCAGATTTCCATTCTTCATGAGACTAGTTATCTGATAAAAATATTTGTGAGAATTATGATTTTATATTCACATGTGTATTACAATAAGTATGCCTAGACTATGCAAAAAAAAAAAAATAACAGAAGTAAAGTTCAGTAGTGTTAAGGCTAAAATGTTGGGACAAGTTCATCCTTTTTGTGGATGTGGTGCAATTTGTATTATTTATCATTACAGTCATTGATATTAATACATGAGAGAATTTAACATACACTGTGCCTGAAAAGGATTATACAAGGGCATTGTCCAACAGACTTGCTATGGAGAGTAATGGCTCTCTGCTGTGATTTGTGGAACATAGTTCCCTGGCACTGACTTTCTCAATGACAAGCGTTTTTGAAATATGTGATTTATCCCATAGAGTTTGGAGTGCTGGGATATAAAATGCAATATTTAATTCTGCTATTGCAAGACTTTATTTATGTTACATGATATGAAAAAGTAACAAAAGGGAATGGTGTCTTTTAAAGTGACAACTTTCCTATTCTAAAATCATAGGACAAGCAGTACTCTGATAGAGGAGACTATTATGTATCAAAAAACCAAATCCCACAGAGATGTTGGGGCATTCCTTGCTGTTTGTCTCACTTTCTCATCTTTACTACCTGAGCCTTTGATGGATGAATGTACTTGAACAATAGTCAGATCTATGTTATCATGCAGGCAAACTTGAGATGTCTAGAAATAAGTCTCTCTCAAAAAAGAGTAGAGAGCTGTTACTGTGTTCATTCTTCTTATGTCTTGAATGCTAGACTGATGAAATTTTACTTACAGCCCAACTCTGTGAGATGCCCTTATTGAGTATAAGTCCTCATTAGTCTCTCAGTTTGAGATCCATCACCATTAAAAAGTGGATTGGCTGCTTCATTATCCCTAAAGAAATCAAGTCAGCCTTCTGTATTAATTTGTAAGGTGCAGCTTTCCCCCTTTGCCAATTCACTTCTTATTTTTAATTTATAAATAATTTTTTAATTTCCTGGTTGCACACCACCAATTCAAGCACCAAACATGGCAGAAGAGATCTAAATCTTTGATCCTGCAAAATCACCCAGCTTTTGTGGAGGTATGCACTCCTTACTGCTGTTGGAGTTCTTTCATTAAACCTGAAACAGGAAAATTTTGTCCTAAAGTGGAACTACCTGTTGTTAGCTATGTGGTTACTCTACAGAAATAAAACAGTTTGAGGCAACTTGCACTGAGGTATGTGCAAGTATGAAATCCCTGAAAGCAAAGCAGGGGCATGTTGCTGCCTTCTGAGCAGCGTGCGTAGAAATGTTGTAAAAGGTCTTTGGCCAAAGTGCAGATCAACATGCAGGAGATCTGCCTTTTTTCTGCCACTAGCCATTCTGTCTGCCCATGAACAAATTGCTAAGTCATCCTATGTCACCATGCCTATATACAAAATGAAAATAATAATTCTGTTCTTGCACTGTTTTGACCTAAATTGTTGTTAGAGTATTGTGCCAGGAGCTGCAGAAAGAACACAGAATAGCAAAACCTTTCCTCTAAAGTTTGCATCCTTCAGACTTGAAGGTACTGTCTACAACTATTGTCATTAAAATATATTATTTAAAATAAAAATAATAATAATTAAAAAAAAGAAAACCCCCCCAAAAAAAACTTTAGGCTATACTATTTACCCATCCCTTTTCTGCGTAAGCTCACATCTCCACTCGACAAAGCAGTTGAAGACTAAGTCCAATGTCAAGATGATGTGAACTGAACAAAAAAATTACTGAGCTAGCCAGCAGGTTGGTCAACTGACTTGATGTAAAAAGATTTTGCCTGAGTGGTCATCCTAGTGTGAGTTTTCAAATAGTTGGAATGTTCTGTTGAGCATGAGGTTAAACTTAAATTTTTGAAGACTGTGTGGGGAAAAAGGCTGGGGGAGTGCAAGGCAGGAGGGGGATGACAAAGGTGACAAGGTGACCCTTATTAGAAATCATTTAAATTTTTAAAAAAGACCCAACCAAACAACCCCAAACCACAAATAAACTCACAACAAAATCCTGAGAAGTAAAATGTGCTGTACCATAATTTTATCTCCTAAAAATCAAGTATTGCTGAGAAACTGATTTTGGCATGATTACTAGAGAGAAATCTTGGTAACTAAGTCACTACATTTATATACAACTGTGAACACATTGTGACAGCCTGGGCAGCTTCTAGTTAATGAGCAGAAAGACTGAATAATCCTCTAGGTCAGGATGGAGTCGCCCTGCTCTGCCCCTATTGCACTTTAGATTGCAAATAAGTGGAAGGCACCAGTCAGATATTATTTGCTGATTGCTTTTGGTTTTTTCCTCTTTTACAGAAACTATTAATTTTGAAATAATAATGAAATGTATTTATGTTAAAATTATATATATTTCAGTGTGGTTATTAGCTTTATTTGCAGACAAACATCATTAAAGCTAACACGTGCCTGTTTAATGGCCAGTAACCATTCAAGTCAGCCTCAGCATTGCCACCATTGCTGAGCAGTCTCTCTTAGGACTTTACAGAAATGATGCTGTCTCAATTCAACATCTAGAATTTTAATGTCCTTTTTGACAAATAAGTGTATATGACAGGAAATAGAAAATACAAAGAATATTCACACTATTGTGTGAGTTCCCAAGGCAATCTGAACAAATATTTTAAGTTGGATTTCTTAAAATCCTTCTGACCTTGCTTTCTAAGTTCATAGTGTGAATATCTTTGTTTCTGCAAATCTCTGAGCAGAGGCTAGAAATCAAGATTAAATCAGTTTGGAAAAATTATTGAAAGAGTATAAAGCTATCCAAAAAACCCAATGCAGATCAATTTTTTTACCTGATTTTGAAATTAATATGCTAGAAATGTAAAATATGTAAATAATATTTTCTTTGGGAGAAAAACAGTGAAGGTGATGTATGATCTGCACATGAAAACTTTTGTTTGCCCCAGTACACCTGAGACAGTCCCCATTGGTCTGACCTTGCAGACCTCTAAATCCTCTGGAAGCTCTGTGGAAGTCAATGGCCTTCACCCACAGCTAGTCTCCAGGTCCTGGATTTGAAGATTTACACATTGTTAAAAGAAGTTTATCTCCAAAATCTGAAGTTTTATTAGTGATTTTATTTTGTAAATTAAGGGGAAAAATATTTTAAAGGATTAATTGAGAATGTCAAGCCTTTTCCTCTGAGAGTAAATTCTTTTTGACTAGAAGAGGAGACAGTTAACTTCTGAAAAGCATCAAGACTGATGATTTTGTCTATATAGCATTGACCTGGAAGCTCAGCCATTCAGACTAATAAATCAGGCAATTTATATTTAATCATTAACTAACTCCCGAGCTGAACAGCTGTTCAAAATTAGAAATGGGTCACCCCGGCCAGGATGACATTACAGGCAATCTATAATGCATTAGAATAAAATTATAGTGATTTTTAACTGTCTGAAAATTTATTACACTGCATGTTACAACTCTTAAACTCTTGTTAGCCAATGTCACTAGTGATTTATGGTGCTTGGCTGGTATGGTAAAATTACTGAAGATTTAAATAGACAATCATTCTGTGTTTAGTAAATCTTCAAATTTCAAAGCTATTTTGGAGAATGAGGTGGGTGCTCTTTATTGTTTATGACTTACCAGTTAGTGACAACAAGAAGAGAGAATGGATAAATCAAAAAGCCCTCTTGTAAATTAATGGATTTATTGTCTTGTTGCCTTCAGTTAATAATTTAAAGAAAAATCCAATAACTTCTGTAGGCAAAAATGGATGTCTAAAGCACTTCAAAACAAAACTCCTATATTGCAAAGGTTGCTGTTAGAGCCTTCAACAGGAATGGTCCTTTACATGTAATTTGTTGGGCATCTTTTATGAATGGAATTGGGGTTTAGGAGGCCTTCACACACCAAGTTCCTGTGTTTACACTGTGAAACATTTACATGATAGCTCTTTTAACCACATACTTTGATTAAAGACACATTTTTTTTCTTAGTGGCTACTTTATATTCCTCTTTTATAACAAAAGAGTCTGAGTCTTCTGTGATCATAGAATTCTGTGACTGTCTTCACAAGGGAGGATGTTTAACCATTTCAGTAAATATTTCTGATTTTTCTGAAAAATATCAATGGAAAATACTTAATGAATAAAAATTTAACAATTAGTTTGTTACTCTGTTTGCATACACATAGAAAATTATATTTTAAATGAGAGTGAGTTGTTATTTGATTTTATAATTTGTACAACTTTCAAGAACAAGCACATCTAAGAGTATTATTTAAGCTCTTAGGCAGCTGACACCAACAAAAAACAAGCATTTAACACAAAATTATATGAAGTATGGAGGATACATCCTATTCAGAGATTTTCATCGATATTTTATTGCATCATATAAAGGACTGGAAAAATATTTGATTACTGTTATTGCTCTGAAAAACAAATGTATGCATGGACATACAGACAAGTGTCTTTATGGGTAAAGAACAGTCCTTATAAAGTGCTTTCCTTCTTTCATCCTGGCCCTTGCTTTGCTTCAGTTCCTCTACTCACTGGAGAATGATTTCCTGAGGTTTCCCTGATTGAAGTGAATAAATTGTGAAACTAGTTTATCTGAAGTATTTCAAACAAGACAAACAAAGAAGAGATGTTATGGCAGTCTATTCAAATTTTACATCTAGAATTTTATCAGTTTGAAGATGACTCTAATGGATGATCAATTTTTACCTTCCTTTCCATGCTGAAGCTATTTGAACATGCATTCATGCATACATTCATTTCTTTGCTGGGAATTGCATACACAGAACAATCAAAGGTTAATGTGCCAAATACTGCTAGTTTGGGTTTTATGTCATGGCACACATCCCAGGTGAAAAAGAGATGATTCATGTCTTAAACATTAACTTTCTTTAAAGAAGATGCATTCATTTTTCTAAAATCCTTTAGCCACCATTTTGACATTTTATGGCAGGTTGTCTTTATAACATAACTGGAATAAAATGACAGCTTTCCACATAGCTACTTATAAGAAATCATCAATATTTGAGACCATTCCTGACTATTCATACAAAATATTCCAGGGTAAGTGTGGTTAAGATAACCTCTCCAGAGTGCACAAGGGAAATTGGGTTTCTCTGTAGGAAAAAAAATATATGAAGAACTTTGATACTATCATTGCAACTGGAAGGAACCTTCTGAGATAATCCACTCCCACTGCCCAACCTGGTTGTCCAGCACCATGGAAATTCTACAACCTCTCTGGGTGACCTGTGTGTTTGGCCACCCTCATCTTTCCTCCTGTTATAATTTCAAATCATTGCAGCCTTAACTGAGTAAAACATCTGGAGCTATTAGGTAAAAGAAGGCAGATAAATAAGAGTAAAAAATCCTGCAAGTCTTCATAGAATGATTTGGGTTTGAAGGGATCCTAAAGATTATCTGTTACATCCCCCCTGCAGGGACACCAACTCTACTGCCTTGGTCCTTCCCTTGGAAAAAAAGTATGAGAAAAAAAGGTAGAATTTACATCTTTATTGAGGTCAAAACATCTTTTTCTTTTTTTTTCTTTCACCTTTTCTGAATGTTGCTGGAAATCCTTGCACTGGCAGTAGTATACCAGATGCTGCCTATATTGCAGTGTGCCCACCATGCTGTATCTGATCTAGACAAAACTGATTACTGAAAAAAGTCTGTAGATAGAATGTTTGATGAAGAGTTCTATCCTATTGTTTTCAGCTTCAAAAGTTTCAAATCACCACGAGAAAGTATGTATTGCTTCCAGCATTTGCAATCTTTGGAAGTGTATCTCTTGCTGACAGAGTACTTCTCCTGCTGTATTTTGTGTGCTTCAACTTTTTAATGTGGAGATTAACATTAAACATTCTGTCACTTCCATGTTGCTCAGGAGATAATGTTTTGCAATTTTGCTTTGAAGTCTGAAAAACATGTATTTGAGTTAGTCCGTTGGAAACCTCAAAGCAAAAAAGAAAACTTTATGTCGTGGTATCTTACTTACTAGCAGCACTTGTGTTTTTATTTTGGACCCTTCTCAAAAGAGTAACTGATGGGGCATTTCTGTATTCCTTTTCTAAAGGCAGAAAAAAGTAAAATTTACTGGACAAAATGGGAGTCTCAGGAGCCTGCTTTGTTAAAGTTGCTATCTTTCAAAAATTTGAAGTACAGATCTGGTATTTGTTTTCAGTATATGTATATATGCACATATATGTATATATATGCACTAATATATATATGTGTGTATATATATATATGTATGTGTATATATATATATATATGCATGCACACACACATACTTTCTTTAGATTACAAGTATATTCTGAGTGGCATGAGAGAGAGAGAGGTTCTCTTGGGCAAAAAAAAAAAATCCCTTCCCTTTCCAATTCTCAATGCTGAAGTCTGCTCTTTATGACAGCTTTGTAACAGTGAAAGTTATAAGAAGTGATAGACCTGTACAGAGAGACCTATCCTGCTTAGCTTTTCAGGTCTAGAAAGAGCATGTAGTTATGATAATTCCCATTTTTCTGTACAAGGAGAAACTGATAGTACTCAGTAAATGCATGGATGTTCTAATCCTTAGGGTTGTCTTTGCAAAGCTTTCTTTCTCCTTACTTGTGAAGCCTTGGACTATTCCTTTCTTCCTTGCTGCTGCAAATGCTCATCACCTCTTCCTACTTGTTTCCTATATTCACTGTGTTGCCTATATTTCCATACTGTTTCTTAATAGTCATGTATAGAAGGAACACCAAGTTGTTCTATACCATAAAGTATCAGCTTTGTGCAGATACAGTGACAATAGAGGTATCTATATGTTAAAATATTTTCCTTGCATTGTGTGAAAATTAATATTAGGAACCCTGATAACACCCCAGTGCTAGTGTTTTTCACAAGGAAGTATTTCAGCTCATAGAAATGATTGTATTACTTGCCTTACAGTCCAGAGATAAAACAAATCATGTTTTCAGTCTTTTGATATATTTAGATGAATGTATTACACATGGAAGATAGATATGTTGCATGCTTGCAGAGGGCAGTGTGTGCCTGTTGGGACTTTTGTTCCTGTATTTTCAGCAAATTCATCAAAAGTTAGGTTTATTTTGGGTTCAGGGAATAGAATCAAGGGTTAGACAATTTAAGGTGGTATGCATTTTGTAATAATATGACATTGTGCCACAGAAACTGCACTAGAGGTGTGGTGCCATTCTTATTACTAATAATCATGCAGTTTTGGCTCAAATTAAATATATGTAATGCTTTTAATTTAAATGACCACCCATATACATGGGTTATTTTGTTTCAGTGTGTACTTTTAAAAGATGCTCCAGTCTAGTCTGGAGCTCTAGTCTGAGGACTAGACATGTCCAGGGAGGAGGAAAATTTTGATGGAAGAGTTTTTAAGACACTTCTGAATGGGAGAGAAGATTATTCAGGCTTAATACTGATGATGTTTTCCTTTATTTATAGGTTTTGAATTCAATCCAAAACCCACAAATAAGGAAGTCTGGGATAACACCATGAAGGAATTGGTGGGGGTTTGCCCTTTGCTTCAGCAAGTAAAAGATCAATTCCAGGCATCTGGTATAGAGCTTCTGTTATGCTTCCACGAGCCACTTTTGTTTTTTCCAACTTAGTTATTCACTCTCTCTTACTCTGCATTAGGCACTTCCCTTCCCACCCATACCTGTTCGGTAAGCACTGATTTCAGATGGTCCATTTCTTTTTGATTTCATCTCCTTGTAAATGCCTGTGACAGTCTAGCATCCAACAAGCATCACTGTCTGATGGCTGCTCTATCACAGCTTCCTTCTTAGTGAACAGGCGCTCACACAAGAGCATTGCTGTACCTGGCACCCCACAGGGAGCTCCAGGGCTGCCTCTGCCCTCAGAGATCATCCCATTCTCTGGCTTTTGAGCATAGCTGAACTATATTAATAAGATGCCTTGGGAATCCTGTTTTTATAATTTTTGTGTGGATAAATACTGATTTATGTTCCAGAAATAGCTACTTGAGAGCATACATAAGTATTGAATTTACACTATCAAGATACACTGAAATTTATAATATACAGTGGTTTTTTAATATTATTGAACTATAAATATTTTTATGAAGTGAATATCTTAAGAGAAAACACGGTTTTTTGAATCTGTGATAAATATGATAAACTGCTTCTCATCACATTTCCTAGAATATTCTTTTGCATTTGAAACTCCACAGGGATCCTCCTTACTTTTCTGCCTTACTTTAATTATATCAACCCAATTTTCTTGTGCATTGCACTGAGTCATGTCTTGCTACTTGGTAACCTTGCTGGATGATTATATTCCACTCTGATTCAAGAAGGTTCCTTTTCCTGTGATGGAGGGCCTGGACCCAATTGCCACAGTGACGGATGATGCTACGATTGCAGCATGGAGTAACGAGAGACTGCCTGGTGATAGGATGCCAACAGAAAATGCCACTTCTCTAAGAAACTGCGAGTGCTGACCCCTGATGATAGATCCCCAGCAACAGGGAATTAAATGGATAAAGAATACATGCGGAGCTGACCTTAAGTCACACGTCTAGGACAGAAAGGGTATGTGCGCGCTGAAGAATTGGTTTTCATGTTTACTGCCCTCAAGTTCCCCTAATTTTTGTAAGGGATTAGTGTTTGTTGGAATGCACTTACCTAAAGACTTGAAATATTGCAACACTCTGCTTATTTATCCATAGCATCATTTTCCATTTAAAAAGTTGCTTGAAAGGAAACTTGCTATTTGCAAGTGTTGGGGAGGATATAAAGTGGAGGTTGGAAAGAAAGTGGAGGTTGAGGTGCACTTCTTTTGAAGGGTAAATTGCTTTTTCAATCGTTAAGATGTAAAGCTGGATGATATGACCTTACTTATCCTGTACACTTTAGTTAGCAGAACACAGCATGTGCACCTCACAGAGGGAAAGATTCAACCCACTGTGCAGCATCCAAGGCAAAATATTACTGAATTATATGTAAGTTGATAGCACTAGCATGTAATTGATCTGTTCATATATTTTCTTATCTTTACTTAGATTTAGGGAGATAATGCTCCATTTCAAAGTTTATTGTACTAAATTCCAGATATAACACACAATTACACAACGCAGTAAATGTTCATAGCAATGCCTGATTTTTTAAATACATCTTAATCATCTAACCCATCTGCTTTGGATGAGCTCTTTTCCCTCACCTGCCTTGATTTGTTTTTCATTCTTTTCCAACCCATACAAATAATTGTGATTTTTTCCATTTAGACCCTGTAATACCCTGCTATGTGAAGCTGTATTGTCTGCTTACTTATCCTTACATTTTTATCTACTCCTTTTTCCATGCCTGTGGAAACAGAGTTCTCCCAAGCTATTCAGATTCTAACCCTTCGAGAAAGTATTTATTGTTTAGATGAGGATATACCAAAAGCTGTAACACAAAAACATAAAATGTAAAAATAATAACAAAAGATGAAATACATATGTGCTCCCCCAACATCTCTATGTTAATTCCAGTATCTTCAACGTGGGACTGTACCCTCATATTTACTTATAAGAAAAGCCTCAGCAATATATTTTTTGTTTAATATGAGGACTAGCAAGAGCATAGGTTGAAAAATGTTGAACTCAAGACTGTCAAACTCTCAACCACTAGGAAATTCTTTGTGAGCAGTTTTGCATGGGTTAATAATGCTCTTTTATGAAAAGTCTACATTTTTGTTATATAAATGAAATCTTTTGATAACCAGCATTTATCTAACATTTGAGGGGTTTATTTATTTATTTTTTCAGGTCAAGTTTTCTGAAGACCATTGAAAGAGCTTTGGCTTTTGATGAGACTGTACTAATTGAAAACATGGGTGAATCTATTGATCCCATACTTGATCCCCTGCTTGGAAGACATATAGTTAAAAAGGGAAGGTACATATGTTTGAGTAATCATAATTTTTCCATGACAACTGGATCTATATTGCTTTGATTGCCACATTTTGCTTACTGCTTCATAACACTTCATGAAATAAATTATTTCTTTTTAAAATGCAATGACTAAAAACTGGTGATGAGTGGATATAAAAATGTTTATATCTGCATCTGATTAGATAGCAAAATTCTCAGTTTGCAAATTGAACTCAAAATACAGTACAGACGTATGTGTTTCTCAAACTAAGGTGGAAATCTTTACTTTTTTTTACTCCAAAAAAGGGTTAAAACAAGGACGAGCAAATATTATAGTTTGGCTCAAAAGAAAAGAAAGTATTTAATTTTCTTGTTAGGCATCTGTAGCAAAAGGGAAAATATTGGAAATTACAGGCTAGATTTGGATTTAACAATATAGGGGTTTCCAGCTGCAAAATCTGCTTTAGAAAGCTGTGCCTCTGCTTTGCAGTGAATTACCATAACTGCTTTTTGGGCCACCCCATGAAATAAATCAATGAACTGGTTTAAAAAGAAAAAATAAGAAACAAAACCAAAAGCAAACAAACAAACAAAAACCCAAACCAAAACAAACGAGTAAAGCTACTGAGGAAAAACTAATATGGTAGAACGTAGGGCAGAAGGGCAGAAATGAGTAAGCCAAAGATGGCTTACGTTGGTATTGCCAATCTTCCATGCATCAAACCAGTCCAGTTGATCATGCTCACAAATCCATTGAGGCAGATGTCATGGTGGTGCTAATGTCTCCTCAGTTTTACCTAGAAACATAGGCTGTTAGCAACAAAACTCACATACCCCATTTCTCATGTGAGTGCTCCAAATACCCCAGTTCAGGGACTGTTCTGATCTCCCCCTCCCAATGAAAGGGCTACAGCTCTGCCAGCCTTGTGATCCCCACCCCAGAGGTTTGTAGGTGGCCATTCAAGTAGGAGATTCAAATTCAAAGCTGAGTTAGTTTGTTTTCTCTGGTCTGACATTGCAGCGGCAGGAGTGGTAGATGGTACAAGGGAGGGTAACCTTGTGTTCTGACCCTTTTGGAGTGTCTGTAATCTCATTTTTCATTCACATGCCCCTTTTTTGCCCTAGATTTTGAAAAATTATTGTCAAACTTAGAAAATGTCATCAAAAATATTTCCTAAGATCTAATTTAGATACCTTTAGATACACATTTTCAGGATGATAATAGGAAAAATAAAGAAGCTTGTACTCGGTGAAAGAGAATTTCAGTCTGTAATGTCTTCCATCACTTTTCACAGAAACTTCCAATGTGATTTTTGAGTCTTCTATGCAGCTGTCAACCTAAATAATAATGTTGCTTTGTGGTTGCATGAGAGTACACTTGGTAACCTCATCAAATGTTTCATCTGATGAACTGAAATGCTATGCTATTGTTTATGTTCAAATATGAATTTATTTTTTTCTGAAAGATTCTTATAGTCTTGTTTGCAAACAACACATCAACAAGCTAGATTTTTTGTGTTGAAAAATGTGGTGTTTATTCTAATATAAAGTCAAAGATACTCCTGAAGCATTTCTGAATGGGTCTCAAATGCTACTCAAAGTCTTTAGAGTGCTTGCACAGTTTCAGATTGTCAAAAGAGAAAATATGTAAAAAAGGATAAATAAAAATAGTATCTAGTTTTGGACAAATTGCCCAAGCTTTCTTTCCCTTCTTTCTCCCATATTTCATGCATTGGTGACTGCAGAGAAAATCTAGTTCAAATCTCCTTGCATACATGAAACTCCTGGAAGATGCACTCTTGCTCTGCACTGTGAGACCTTGAAATGATCCCTCTTTGTTACATTTTTCTATAGTGGTATTTGAAATATTTCAGAGTAAGACCATACAGGTTGCTTTATAATCCATAGTGAAGAAACTCTACCAGAAATTAGGATTATACTGATCAAAAAGAGAGATCAGAAATTCCACAGGCTAAAAGATTTTTAAGGCAAGAGAGAGGGAATAGAAATAGAAATAAATTGGATTGAAAAGGACAAGGGTCACAGCAATATAGTTTTGCCTTAGCAAAGGCTTCCATGTAGCACAAGAGAGCTGTGCACATAGATACAAATGCAAATATATGAAGCTATTAAAAATAGGTCCTTCTGCTGAATATTTTAGGCAGCATTACATGACCTAGCATTCTGTGCCTCACTGAAGATGCACAGGTCTCCTTTGTGGGATACTAGTAATATATATACCCCTTTATTACCAAATACGCAGAGTTTTCCTCATTCTGGATTCATTTCTGTCATTTGTTTGTTTTAGTAGTTGTGTCAGGTACTTTGAATTTTTTTTCCTAATAAAGAAAGACTAGAAAGGTATTTGTGATAGATATGGTGCAGTCCAGCAGTTGAAGTTCATTAATAATTGGAATGTTGCAGAGTATGAAGTAATGAATACTAATTACTCCTTTCATGTCTGACAGCACCCCATGGACCAATACATCAGCCCAGACTTTAATTTGGTTCTAGTAATGGTTTCATCAATAGTACATTAATTCTGTGTTTGAAAAGATGTACAGTTGAACCTGACCCACACAGTAGATACCACTGTCATAAAATGGCCACATACTGACAACAACTGGATAATTGCAAATAATTAAATCCACCGAGCTTCAGACAATCCTAATTTTAAGTAAAATATATCTTATCATATTAATCGACAGAAAGCATAGCAAAGGAGATTTATCAACTTGTACTCCTTCCAAAGCACATTTACTAGCCTTCTTATTAGAGAACTTGCTGATCTGTGAAGCAGCTTCATGAAAGTACTTTTCCCCTTTCTTGTTTACCAAGATGGTTCTTATGTTGGACTCTTGGATATTCTGTAACACCAGCTCCTGGTATTGTTTCTGAATGAAGCCTGCAAAAGAAATTCTCAGCCTTTAAGAACTTCACGTGGATATAATTTATATTTTCCTCAAAACCATGTGACTGCAGGGTGAACTGCAGGTACTCGTTATCTCTGAAAAACAGACTTCATGCTTAAGCACCTTAGTATATATTTAAAAGCCTAACAAGTTAAAGGTATTCAAATTTGGATACATTTTTAATTTTAATTTTGGAGCTGCAAAGATGCTCCGTTGTTCTTACTGTGATGCCTATGGATTTTTTGGATTTTTAGCTTTTTGTAGATTTTAGAAGTAGTTGTGTAGTAAATGTAGATTTTAATGTAGCTGTATAATCCCTTACACTTTAGCACAGGAGTTTCCACTTACCCAAACCCTTTTCCCCATTTCATATTGAACTTTCTAAATTCCTTTAGCTTGTTTAGACTTCCCTGAAGGTAGGCCTTCATTCTGTTGAAGAACATTTGCACCCTGACTTGAACAACAAGATACACCAACAGACAAAGCAACCTTCAAAACACGGAACCTTGGACGGGCTCCAAGGACTGGACGTGCTGTGACAAAGAGGAAGATGAGGAAGGGGGAGTCTTAGAGGCCCCTGACTCAATTTCCAGAGGAGCATGCCGGGGGCAGAACTGGGGGTGAATAGATCTGGGATTGGATGGACTGTACCCTAAATTGTGGAGCCCCCCAGACACATGGCGTGCACGTGCATCTGTACCCCCGTGGTTTGAAGGCCTTCTGTTAAAACTGCTCTCTACCTTATCTCTGCTGGTGCCTGGTGAGTAATTTTTTGGCTCCCAAGCGATTATTTAAGGCAACAATGCACTTTAGACTGTGGCCTTATGTTCAAAATGGCTTTAAAATGATAAGATTTTTTGCTAAAATATTTCAGGATATTTGCTTTAAGAAGCAGGAAAAAATAAAATAATTAAAAAAAAAATCAGTTGTAATACATAGCTGTATATAAGCATGAAGGACACAAGAAAAAAGTAAGTAAAATTTGGGTCCAATGTATTAGCAATGTATGCAGCAATGATTCAAAATGCAAATGCTGAGATTTTTTGAAGCAGATAAGTTAAGGCATAAAAGTAATCAGGTACCAATTCTACAATGGTGTATGATTTTGGCCCTCACCTCCTATAAGAGGAATGATGCCATTAAATTGGTTTGGTCTGGATGGCCTTTATTATTTGAATTTTACCTATGTGTTTCCTATCCTGTCTCCGCAGCACCACTGTTTTGGAGATCACTGAATATGAGTATTAATTATAATAGATCAATGTCATTTTGACTCATAGGAGAGAAGACAGAGGAATAAATTTATTGTTCATAAGTCTCCTTTTTGCTGTAGCATGAGCTGTTACACCTGCTCAGATCCTTTGCACAGTCACAAAGAGGTAGTCATGTCTCTTCAGTTGCAAGATTAGGTTATTACAAAATTCTTTAAGATGTCTTGAAATTTGATTTATGTGCAAATGTAGCTTGTATGAACAAGTTTCCCTTCTTATGTGGCATGACTATTATTCATGAAACAGCAAGACAATTCACTCGCTTTCTCCACAGGGAGAAGCTTTCCTTGCCTTGAACGTCTCACCGGCTGTGCAACTTCAAGGCAGTGCTTTTCCCACTGAACTAGTTTGACCAACTTGCACAGTTTGCCTGCTGAGATTGCCTAGTAAAAGCTCTGTTCTGCACTTTTTTCACCTGACTTATTCAACTTCATTCTTTAAATTACTTGTTGGAGTTTGCAAGTTGGTTCCAGAAGCTTTTAATTTTAAGCAGCAGGAACTGAAAGAAGGCTCCTTCAGAAAATGCGTTTATGCCTGTTTCTTCCCACTGAAAAATATTGTTTCCCTTTCCTTTGCTGTCCAAGAACTTACCACTTCTTTTTAATCTTACTGAGCTGATCCAAAACATCTTGCTGAAGGAAGCTATGCCACCATTCTGCCATTTACAGTCATGGCTTGTTTTGGAGAACATCTGCCCTGGAAGGTACTCTCAAGCTGTTTCATGATATGAAGTCAGGTTCTTATACTCAAAATTTTTTCACGTTCATGAGATCCTCTCTTTGAAAGACCTAGGCATTTTTACCTTAGGCAGGACATGCGGAAGGGAATAGCATGTCTTTGTGTCAATAAATCAAATTCTGACAGATCACAACAAATGTGGCACTATTCCTAGTCTTCTTATAGCTGAGAATTTAGTACTCATGTTACATTCTGGAATTTATTTGGCTTTATATTTGCTTTTGCTAAAAACAATTTATTCCTCAAGGTGTATACAGAATTTTTAAAGTGCTTTGTGAATCTCTTTTGAATCCCTTAATCTACTTTATTTCAAAATCTACAAGAAAAAAATAATGGAGAGGAATCTCTCTTTAATTTACTTTGTATGTTCTTGAATAAGAGTGAGATTGAACTCATGTGAAAGATTCTCTGTCTATTCCTGGGTAGAGTGGTACATTAATTCCATCCATTCTATCTGCCTTTCCTGATGGAATAGAAGATTATGAAGAAAACATTGCCTAAAGTAGAATTTGTTTTTAGAAATTTCTTTGGTGACCATCTTTTAATATTCCTTCTATCATGGATTTCCACTATTAGTGCCTATATTGTTACATTTCTTCATAATCCAGAATTAACCTCTAAACAGAAACATTTCATTGAATAAAATGAAGTCGTCCTACTGGGTTACCCTACCTCTGTGTTTATCATTGTTGCATATACTCCTTGAACCGTGCAAGAGCAATAACAAAATATTTCTTTTTCCCAAATCTGTAGTTAACAGAAATCCTAGAACAGCTGCAGTAATAAAACCCACTGAGTCGTTATGTAGTTTTTGCCTTTCATAGGTGATAATCGCAGAAATTAGAAATTTAGTGCTTCTGTGAATTGAGAACCCATAAAGGACGTATTTGAATCCAGAACTCCAAAGCTTAGTATAGACCTTCTGAAATGTGGTGTGACTCCCTTAGCAAAGGTTTTTCTCCTGACAAAACAAACTGAAGAACTTGTCTTTTGTCAGATCTCTTCTTGTCTCATCCCTATGTGTGTAATGAAAGCAAAGGAAAATTGCTTTCTCCATGTCAAGCTCTACTGTTTTGTTCCCTCCAGCTGTAGCCAATTTTGAAAGCTGTGGAGACCATGTTGCAGAACTGGACAGTGAATTCATGTCCACCTGACAAAGGTTGTATAATCTGAAGGACGTGACTGTATGGCTAAATTATTTCACTATTATACACACATAAACCTGAAAAACCCATCTTCAGTAGTTGGCATGGCAGTATAACGCCATACACGTCTGAATTTGAGTATTGTAGAGTCATGGGTTTCCTAGCACCAGACATATTAGGGTTGTTTTTAGGAATTCACTTGCAGTATATAATAAGTAACTATCATTTCTTCCTGATCCTTGGTGAAATGCAGAAGGATCTCAGCACACCATTTCATTTAGACTGTCTTCTGGATAAGGGCATGTCAGAAGCAGGCAAGGATGTTCAGAGCTAAAATGTATGTCCCTGACTCCAGTAATGCCTTGTGATAGACTTGAAAGAATGCAATGTTAAAATTTTTACAGAAAGTATTTATTTTATTCATGTTCTGATGTGACTTTCCTGAGTTGTGTTTAAAGTGTTTAGTATCTATACTATTGCAATCACTTTGAAAATTGAGTTACCAAATGCATGTTTGAATTTTGTGAAGAGTTTGTGGCTACCTTTGTTCCATGGTATAAAAATTCTATTGATCTTTTATTTAACAGTTTTGTTACTAATATTTGAATCTTCTTTCTTGTCAGAGAACATTCAAAGCCATTGCTGTACAGAAACACTGGTTTTGTGCTCGTGCGTGGCAGGTGAATCCTAAAAATTGACATACTGCTCACTGTGGAAGTAGATGATAAAAAGCTGTGTCAGTGGCCCACACCAGACCAGACACAGAGCACACACTGCAGTCTATAAGCAGTCTTTCAATTTTATTTTTTTTTTTTTGATACTGTGCCACAGACGTAGGAAGGTGAACTTTATGTTGCCTGACTGCTGGGCTCCAAATGGTACTTCAGCAGTAGCAGCGTTGCTGTATAGGACAGGCTGGCACCTTTCATTCAAGACGAGGAATCAGGAAATGACATCTCTTGGGTAAGGGATTTTATTCAGTGAGTAAAAAATGAGTTTAGTATAACTCATTCTTTCACCCAGCAAATAATTGATTTGGAACAAAACATTTAGTAGACTACCTTAAAAAAATTATTTTTGTTGTTTCAGTCACCAGCCATTCTGTCCCCTCTGGTCACTATCAGTTTGCTATAAATATGTATCTGCTTAGTTCCTTAGGATTTACTGCTGAGCTATTTCAGAACATGGAGAAGTGAGCTATATTTAAGGAAATTGTAGTAAAAACTAACAACTATCTCATTAGGGTTTGTTTGAAAACTTAGCTAAGTTTGTGGTAAGTAATGACAATAGACATCCCTAAGCCATGGACTCTTCAGGACAGCAGTGAATAATCTCCCTGTGTCTGCTGTATATGCAAACTAAACTATGCCAGTTAAGAAATACTCTGTGTATTCTTCATAGAATTTTGGTGTGTTCAATCATCCTCATTTCGTTTCTTAAGTTGCATGCACATAAAGTTTGGTTTGTATCCATTTTCTATGCTGCCAAGATCATGCAGTACCCATCTTTTTCAATCTGAGATACTTACGGGGTTTTCAGTGAGATGCCCATTCTCGTGCATTTTATTCCTTCCCAGATATATCAAGATTGAAGAGAAAAAAATGGGAATTCAACAAGAATTTCCATCTCATCCTTCACACTAAGCTGGCTAACACTCACTACAAGCGAGAACTGCAGGCTCAGGCCACCCTCATTAATTTCTCTGTCACTGAGGACAGGCTGGAAGACCAGCTGTTGGCTGAGGTTGTTAGTCCTGAAAGGCAGGACTTAGAAAAACATAAGGTAAAGGCTATCTTTTGGTTTGTCTGTTGCCTGTTCCCAGATTTTAAGGCTATAATTAATATGCCTGTTTGAATTGGCTGTACAGTAATTGTTAGTACCCCATATATCAGAAAAATTTAAGGGTCAGATTCTGCAAAGTGTAGAAAGTACTTCTACTGATTTGCTCAAATCTACGCTCCCACAGGGTTCATCTTGACCTAAAGCTCTCCTAGAAATTAAAATTTATTGTGATATTATTCCCACACTTCTCTCTACTGCTTGGTTTGCTCTGTACGTTGCATTTAATTTACAATGCGGGATTAAAACCCTCTGCAGTGCTTTCTGCTTCAGTGATCTTAAGCCAATAAATGTAAATAAAATTTCATGCCAGTCCATAAGAGGATATGATGGCACTGTTAGGAGCTGGGATATTTGGTTAATAGATCACAATTTATCCCTGCAAGAATGCAGTTCTGTGGCTGCTGCAGTCGTACCAATGTATAGTAACCTATGAGGAGAAATACTTTTATAGGTGGTTATAGAAAGGACTTTGGGCAGATTGTCATCTATGAGATAAAAAAAGAAATAAAAAATACTTAGGGCTGTGAAATTGATAACAAGAATACTTCCTATTTCTCTACTGTGTCTTTCCAGTTATCTCATGTAATTTACTAACTTCATCTGCAAAGATTTGTTACACCTGTTTGAGGTACTGTTGCTTCATGCAAGGGCAAACTCAGAGAGTTTAATTACCTCTAGAAGAATGAAAGCCATATACTTGGGAACACAATCTGAAAACAGCTGTCCATTTTCCTCTGCATCTGCACGTTGTTCTAGCTGGGACTGTATGCTTACAACACCTGTATCACCTTGGATTTTTGGTGTGAGGGTCAGAGTCTGATTGAGAGCTCCCCATAAGACTAGTCAAGCTCTTTCACTGTCAGAAGGTCAATCCAGCAGAAAAGTTTTCCCACTATGTTTGCTGCCAAAGTGAGGTTCTCCAGCCTTGTGCTATTCTATGGTTTCCTCAGCTGCCACATAGATTACCACTTGCCATCTCTTGGCAAGATCCCAGTCCTTTTGTGCAGTCTCAGGAGGAAGGACCCTAGCAGAGAGATAAAGTTCTGGTCCATGACAACCTTGTCCTTCTCTCTATAGGTGTCCAGAACCTTAGATCTAGTATACTGGGACAGAAGATAAACTGTCTCTTTCAAAAATTAAATTAAATCATCTGATGAAATTAAAGTGAAAATATAGCTCACAAATGCTATGAAACTATTTCTTGCTGTGGTTGTTTAAATACAGTGTTTTCATTCCCTCTGCTAATCAGAGGCCTGGCCAAGCAGCAGAATGGTTTCACGAATGAGCTCCAGCAGCTGGAGGATGACATGCTGCTCAGGCTGTCAGCTGCCTGAGGCAATCTCTTAGATGACAGTGCACTTGTAAAGAAAATCAAATAACGAAGTCAACTTCAGCAGAAATACAACACAAGGTAATAACAACGGAACTATTTTTTAACAGCTTAAGGTCACTGTAAAATATGTATTATTAATCATTTTTGGTGTAACATTTTTATGAGCTAGAATAAGGAATAGTCGAATTCCTGTTTATCCAGAAAGGACTGTCCTCCCACATATTCATGGTTTCATATGTATTGTATGTAGTTGTCACATATTTGAGGTTTTTAGGTGCTTGAATTACTAATCATAAAATTAATAAATAGCATGAAATTTGAACAAATGTATTAGTATATGATTGCCATGTTTTCAGAGGTAAACAGGCGTATTGCAGAGAATAGTCATTCCCTAATATTTGTCTAAGATAAGAAGCTTGGTTACCTGAAGTATTTACTGCTGTCTGAAATAAAGTCAGTTTTCTAGAGTATATCCATACTCTTTCCTGTATGGATAGGAATGTTATGGTAATTGTGTGGGATAATTATGGCACACCAGAAAATAAATGAGACAACAGTCATCCTATAAATAGCTGAAGCCAAAGAAAATGAAGCTCAGATTAACATGACAAGGGAGCACTACAGACCAATAGCCGTAAGAGCATCCATTCCTTACTTTGTCTGTATCAGCCCAGGTAGCATCAACCCCATCTACCAGTTTTGCATAATTGGTTTCAAATTTATTTCATGCAAGGAACAAAATTTATTTCATGCAAGGAACAAAATTCTGTGTCCAGCAGTGACGCCTGATATGTTAGTTACTACTTGTACCAGATGTTTACATTTTCAGGGCTGTGTGTTTGAGGAAAGACCACAATGTGGTCTCCAGCTGGTCCATAACACGGTACATTCCCACAGGTCTCTTTGTTGGCTGTTCCCATTCTGACAGTGTTTTCTGATTGGGCTTGCAAGGTTCACCTTCCCTGGTGTTAAGCCATCCCACAGAGTCAGGAACGAAGAGTTTGGAGAAATTCTGTATAAACAAATCACTGCAGTAAATCTACCAAATGATCTAATGCTGTGAGTAAGGGAGATCACCCACTACAAAATTACCAGCTTGCTTAAGTGAGAGATTTTGTTTGCTGAGTTAAATAAGGAAGCAGAAGAGTATTGCTGTTTGCAACCCTCACCCCTGGTTTGCTGAAAGTTTCCTCAAAAGCCTCTTGGCAGAAGTGCCTTGCATTTTAGACTTCTCAGGTCACCTCTTCTTAGAAGTCTACTGTAAGAAACCAATTATCTTATGAGTAGAAAATCAAAATTCAAATAAATAAAAATAATTGTATTAACTTTCAGGCCTTCAATGTGTTTTCCACAAAGCAATTAAATAGGCTGAAATATCAGGGGATATTCAATGTTGTATCTCTAACCTGAGAAAAGTTGTCACATATTCAACCTTTCTTTTCACAAGCCAAGGACTTTTTGAAAAAGATAACCTCATTTTTCTGGCCCAAACAGTTTTTCAGATGAGGAAAAATCTCTGATTGGTGGTGCTGACATTTATTTGGTTTGCAGTTTCTTCACTATAAAGTGATGCCTCTGTGCTCAAACCCTACGGCTGTGCAGTTTCTGGCACAAGATGACTGCTGCTTCAGTATCAATAATTGCAGAAATTCCAAAGATGCTTTCATGTAATTCTTTTCATTTAAAATGCTGCAATGATTTCATGAAGCTATTTTGAGGATAAATACCATGACTTAGCTGCTTATGTTTGGATAATTAGGGTTGATCTGGTATGTAAAGTAAGAAGTAAATAATACATATCCATATCACATTCAGGCTGTTATTTTTCCTTTTAATTTTAGTATCTGTATGCCCTGGGAAAAATCAGGGTTCAGTTGTACTGGAAGGCTCTGAGGCAAGTCTGACGACTTTTTTAAATTTTGTGTGCTGTCAAGATTCTTCTAAGAAGTAAAGAGATAGAATTTGTTGAATTGGATTTCCTTCTTCGATTCAGAATTGAACACATGTGAGTCCTGTTGACTTCCTAAGTACTCAGTGATGGAGTGTCATTAGAGTAGTTTGGGAAAATTGCTTTTCAGTTCTTTTTGGTGTTATTTCTGGACACATGCCTCAACTAGACAATTTCAAATAAAGTCATACATTCTACTGGGTTTTTTTTTTAGTAAAACTAGTGATGCTTTCAAAAAGGAGTTTTCTTTGCTATTTGGGTGCATTTTTCCTTAGACGTCTCATACTGTACTTTGTGAGGAAATTCTATTTTGCCATAATTTTCCAGCCCCTAAAAATACAATTTTATTTCTTGCCACTCCTTACTGTAGTAAATGTCCCATACAGGGTTTCCAGTTTATTGTATCTTGATGTTTAACAGTAAGCAGACAGTATGGCAATACCAACCACAGTAAACTTTTATAAATAATATTATTTTTATGTATCTGTGCTTGTGGGTATAGATATGTAATTTAGTAGTTTAAGGCAAGTCCTGAGTCCCTTATAATTGGTTAAACTAGGGTTTTTACATACCTCAAAAAGTATCAGTGTCATCCTTTTTCAGTCATCATGCAGAAAGTACATCATCTGTATTTATGTCTTTGGCATACTTCCAGGCTATGGCAGTGATGGATGTGTTCAGTGGGGTAGATAAAGATATTGAAAGATCCACCAAGAAATGGAAGAAGTGAGTGGACTCAGAATGTCCAGAAAAGGAAAAGTTCCCCCAGGAATAGACAAAAAAAAAAAAACAAACCTCTTTTGAGAAACAAATAATGCTGTCCATTAGGACAGAATGACATACACTCTGAGGTATGAAATCTGAGGGTACATCTTTCAGGGTAAGTGTGTGTAAGGGTGGTGGCTTGTCTGACAAAACTCAGATCTTAAGAGGAAAGAAAACTGGGTGGTCAAACAGAATTTGAGATCGATGACTGTGGTCCTTCCTAGCCTGGTCTGCTGGTGCAGAGTTTGTGAAGAGGTAGTGTGTTGAGACATGAGTCACAGCATATTTGGAGATTTGTGATTTCTTTTAGTTTGCATAGAGGTACCAGGGGAGAGTACTTACTCATAAATAGACATGCAGTAAGCTATCCTGTTAATATCTAGAACTGTATTTCTCAGTGTTAGTTTTCATTATGGTATTAGGGCTGTATTAGGTGGGTAACTCCACAGGATGATGATTTTTCAGCTCTCCCTTTTGAAAATTCTGTGATACAAAGAAAGATTCAGCTGTGGATACTGACCAATCTCCTCCCAGTTGTTTTCCAGTTGTACTGTTTTAATTTTTGATCCCAAGTGATGGTCTTACAAAACTATTCCTCCACATCACACCATCACAGTTTTTTCCCCTTTTTATATGACTTCTGAGAATGCAATTTTTGTCCTGGGTGCTTATTTTGCCCAACTGCCCTGGCTTTATGTGCCACTATTGCCTGCATATAATGACTTCATCGATTCAGTTATTGAAGAGGCCTTTTTCATTCAGAAGTTGCTGTTTTCTGTCATGTGGTCCCTATCCCACAGGGAAATGGGAATGACTGTCTTCCCTCTTGCTTCATCACCTGCTTCCCTTCCTGCCTTCTCATGATTTCTCTGATGAAATGACCATCACTGTCAGATGCTCAAGTCTGCAATGGTGCAGACTTGAAGCATTTATCAAGGAACATTTTTTATCAAGGAACATCAAAGAACATGTTTAGTGGATGTTTTGTCATATGCATAGGAACTTTGTGGAAGAAAAGCTTGGCTGAAGCTATGTGGAAAGCGCAAGGATGGATTTAGCAAAATGCTAAGTGAGCAGTCCAGCTCAACCAGTCCTGTGTTTTTCATTCTGGCTTCCAGAGTAGACCCACTTGAAGATACTGAGACATTAGGTAAGCCTCTTACTTGCTTCACTCGCAACAGAAGCAACTTGCAACTGTCCTCCCAACAAAGAAAGGAAAATTGAGCTCAAAAGTGAAATGGAGCATGCAGGGCTAGAAATGAAGAAAAATCTATATATGGTTATATGCTTGTGTGTATGTTCTCATACACACAAGCATGTAGGGGTGTATTTTTTTTTCTACTAAACAGAACAAAGCCTTCTGGAGTCATCTGTCACTACAATGGAGTATGCACTACTATGGGAAAGTTGAGCGCAGTTTATTTTTGGCAGCAGATTCAAGTTCTAAAGTTTCTTCCACCCCCACCAGATGCATGGCAATGGGGTGGATGAAAAGTGTAAGGCCATAACCACTACAGTATGAAGAAATTTCTCGATTGAGCATTCCTCTGCTTGGCATAATGCAGGTTTCCTTTGTACTGTTTTCTACCTTTTGACTAGATGAGGGCCAGAGGGCAATTTTCTCCATGCTCATGTAATCTTGTGCCCCCTGTGACTAAATAATGGTCATTATACAAACTATATTCAATTGTATAGGGCTCTGTGGCTCTATACTTAGGATTACTATTCCCCACAGACAATAGTGAGAATACCAGGTTAATACATCTGTGACCTCACTGTGCTCAATTTAAGCTCAGGCCTCACAAGGTGAGAGGCTTGTGCATTTACCCACTGAACCAATCAGTTAAAAAACTGATGTGATATCTACCACATGTTGCTCCTTTTTTCATAAGGGAATTGCTCTGTACCCCCTGTAAGAGTTTCTAAAGCTCAGTAACAATGCCCAGCATCTATCAAAATGTCAAAAGGTTCATTATCTTAAAACCAAGGGAACAGATTTCTGCAGGCTTTTTCTAATACCAGCAATAAGGCCACTGTTGAGAGCTCGCAATTTTGCTTGTTGAAATTGTAAGGGTTTAGTGAAGTGCTTCAGAGGAAGTAATATGCATTGCACAAGTGATAGTGAAATTAATGGGGGCATTATCATTCTTTTTCCTTTCTGCTCTGCTAATTTTCCTATCTCCTCCCCCTCTGTCACTCACCCTTCCCCAATTATTTCTATTGCAGGCAAAAAGGTTGGGTTCATTATAGACTGTAGACTCTAGAAGATTTTATAACATCTCTTTCGGACAAAGGCAGGAGATGGTTGCAAATGAGGCACTCAAGAAGGCTGCCTGCCATGGCCATGGGGTTCTTTCCCAAGTGAGTGTCAAACAGTCCCTCTGACAAGGGAATGCCTCCTCAGCTGGAGGGATATTTCCAGAACACAAAATATGCAATGGATTACAGCAAAAGTTTTAAACAGCTAATAATCTTGTTCCATTTGCTTTTGCTTTTGGTTGTAACAGGATAAACATCATATTATTAGGCTGTGTGTCATGTTTTGCTGAACAGCATCACCATCCCGGGAGGAATGGCAGAGATAAAGCAGAAGGCCCCTGGTGGGTAGCTAGAATTGCCCTCAGGCACACACTTCCCCCCTAATTAAGAGCTCCTGTTCCATTCAGTGGGCCATAATGGAGACTTTAATGAAATGGGTCTGACTGCCCCTGGGGAAGCTGTATAATTAGCCCTGGAGTGCTGCTTTTCAGAGATAGCAGCCCTGGCTTTGGCCAGTGTTGTATGGACCAAGAACCCACTCTGCAGCGGACAAAGAGATCCGTGCAATCCCTTGGCGAGCAATGGTTTCCCAACACAGTAAAAGAGCAAACAGGAGCACTGCAACTGTAAATGCTACTGAAAAAAAGATGCTGCCTTCAAACGTTTTGTGCCAAACAGGCAAGGTATATGTGTGACAACCCCTCTGCCCTCAAGCCAAACAACAAATGCATGTTCCAGGCCTTGATATTAAAGTGGTCATGAGAATGGACTGATTCCCTCCTCTTCTGGTTTTAACCTCAGCATCCTGGCTTGTCTGTCAACCAAGTTGCCTGCAACAAATGAAGAGATGAACTAGACTCAGTGTTGTCTGCTAGATGAAATCTCCATGGGATTAGTGAGGGGCCACTGTGGGAGCATGCACAAACTGCCCCCTTTAGCATCAGTGAAACCAGAACTCTTTAACCAGATTTCACATGAGTAAGCTAATCATGCTAGTCTAAAAATAACTGTATTTTACTGCTAGTGAGCATAGTAATGTTGTTGTGAAGAGAAGAGCCAAGTTGGTTTTCAGGGGAGTTTCAGAGTTCTCAACCACTCTGGGGACAGGATGAGAAAATGGGAGAATTGTAGAAGCAGTGTTGTGTGTCTGAAGCCACAGGAATTAACAGGGAACATCTGAGAAGCTTCTGATGTTACAGACCTGCTCCATTTTCCAGCCCATTATTCCTGGCTTCTGAGGGAGGAGAGGGGCAAGGATTTTGCTGTAAAGATTTTTGATAGTGAAGGATTGGGGAAAGTCTGAAAGGACATTCCATAAAGATGTTGGACCGAATCTCAAATGGTGCTAATCTAGCTAGAGCTGGATGTACTCAGTGCTTCTCAATCTTTAGTCTTCTGGGGTTTAGCCCAGAAACCCTGTAAGTTTATGTTTCAAAAAAAATCCTGGACCAAAAGATGACATATTTTACTATGGATTTTATTGTAGACTAGGGAGTGTATAATTAGATATCAAAAAAAAAAAAAACAAAAAACCAAAACAACAACAACAAAAAAAAAACCAAAGAAAACTCAAAAAAACCCAAAACCCAACAACAATAACAAAACCTAAACCGAACAAAAAACCCAAACCAATCTGCTATTCTGACTGATCTGGGAAATACTTTAAAAATTACTTCAGGTCTTGCAAAAGCAGTTGGCACAGTGATTGGTAAACTAGCAGAATAGAGACTGACTTAAATTTTTTTGGTATTGGATTTAACTCTTCTGTCAGTCTTAATTTCTCAAATTCAGACACCTAATGTATTGAATGTTTATTTTGTTGTTATATCAAGGCTCCTGGTTTTATTCAGGGTAGAAACTTGTGTTGCATTTTTCATGGTTAAACTCAACATTCTGACTTAAGAAGGTTTTTTTGTCAGACATAAAATCCTTCACCTTTCCCCAGACTCTGCTACCTGTTGTTTAGTTCAGTTGTTTATTTCCTTTTGAAAGCCAAGAGTTTATCCTTCTGAAGTTTCTTCCACACATCTGTGTTTCACGGGTATCAAAAGTAATTTTATGTCCATTGCTTCTTAAAGTAAAAGACAGAATATATGTCAGAGAATTAAGGATTATTTTCTGCAGTTTTTATAGGCAATGCCAAATATTTTAAAAACCAGCTGAAGCCCTGTGCTGAATCTTATCTTGCCAAAATTCTCTACTAACACTACAAGCAATGGAGGCAAAAAAAATATATTCAATTTCAAACATGATTTTTGGGAAACTAAAATTTGAAGGACTTTGAAGGCTTTTTTAGTAAGTGTTAAACTGGTACATCTTCTGCTTGGGATAAAGTCTATGGATGATTTATGCTAAGAAACTGTAGTGGTTGTCTGAGTATTATTTATAGAGTTCTAGTTAAAGACTCTATTTTTGTTGGTTTCAGTAGCACAACAGTTCTTTCCTAGGGGATATTTGGAAATAAAAATGTCACTATCAACACTTGTGCATCTGGAAATTACTGCAAAAAATACTGCCCAATCTGTGGCATATACTGATCATTAAGAAACCTGTTTCTTACTCTCCTTCCAACCCCAGGCTTGTGAGTGCTCCCTTTCAGCTGCTGAGGCAGGCACAGCTGTCGATAACACTGCCAGTTGTTACTGCATGTTATTCCTTTTTTCTTTGACAGGATACCCTTGAGCTGTGTACCAGAGAACGGAAATTTAAAAGCATCCTTTATCTTCTGTGCAATTTTCACAGTTGCGTTGTTGGGAGACTGAAGTTTGGCCCTCAGGGCTGGAACGGAGGGCAGCGGTTCAGCACCAGAGATCTCTACATCTGTGTCACTGTCCTCTGCAACTATCTGGAGGCCCATGTGAAGGTAAGAAGTAGTGGTCAGGTAACCACACGCCAAGGTCATTTCAACTCAATCAGCTGTTTATACTGAATAAGGGGGACACAATCCTTTCTCTGGAACTGTTATTTATATGATGCTCTTGTTGAGTATGAAAATAAACCAGATCAAAGGGAGTGAGGGGCTGTGGGATTTTTTTCTGGCAGTGAATGCTTGAACTTTGTAATATAGGTCAAACCAGTTCCACATCAGTAGCTAAAGGGGAAAAAAATGCCCTTCATTATGTTAACAAAAACAGGGGTTTACATGTGCATATATGCCAAATTCATTAGGCAGGTAATGAAGCATTTGCACAAATGTAATTACAAACAGCAATTCTGACAGTTCATAACACTGCATTAATAATCACTACAATTAGTTTTGATGATGGAAGCAATTTACAGCACGTCACATATATAAATAATGGTGCATTTCCTGAATGTGTCATTATTATGTATTAAGGATGCCACCTTGTTGTGACTTTCTCAGTAATGTTCCCCTTGAGTCAAAGTTAAGGGTAGATGAGTGATTTTATTTCTGAGCTACAGCATATTTCAGACTTGTATAGTGTAAATACCGAGTTGAGGTCACTTGTCTAAATTCTGTATGTGAAAATGTGAAATGCCTAAATAAAAGCAGTAATTATTTATTAATGAATGTTATAGGATATTACTAAATAGATCCTCCAATTTTAATAACTTAAAGAAATTTCAGAGATAATCATAAAGAAAAAAGATAAGTGTAACCCCTTGATTATATGGTTTTCTCCTTATCTTCCAACTTGTATTTGCTCTTACAAATTGATTTTCTTTTTGTCTTCATACCCCTACTTTATTTAGCTAATAGGACATCAAAGTGGTTTTCCTTTTTGTAGTACTTGGTGTCATAATAGTGAAATAATTGGTTAATTTTATAGTGATGATTTAATAATGTTTCCCATTTAGAAAACAAGTCTATAAAATCAGCTTATTCCAACCCTTAGTTTTCTTTGCTAATAAGTCTTGCTGCTTTAAGCTCTGTTCTTTTCAAACCACAATTCATAAACTGGATAATTAATTTTGCTAATTAATGAGATTCTGATCTCAGAGAGCACTAGAAAGATCTGTAAGGTCAAGAATTATTTCTTCTCTTGGTAATATTGCTTATTGGCCCTTCTCATTGTATTGGTTAGTGATTCATTACCCTGTGGCTTTATAAGGATTTTTTTTACATAGATATTGGAGAGAGAAATAAGGTAATAGGTTTTTTTAAATGTAACTTTGTATACATGTATATATATGTGTATATATCTATATAAGCTCTCCCAATTTATTATCTTTTGGGGAAAACGTTCTTAAGACAATTATGGATTGACCAGAAAGCAGAAAGCATCAGCTGGGCAACTTGAGCTAGCCCATCAGCTAGTGGAAATTGCCATAACTTGATCATCACTTGTACCAGTTTTATAGTGTTTTCCTGTGAATATCCAATCTCGCATCTCAGTTTGACTTAATCCATTTTCCTGCTGCTAAGACAAACTCCAGCATGCTAACTCTGATAGTTAAGGCCTCCTTATGTGAAGTAGAGGATGCTTGATCCTGCCTCATTGTCCCACTCTTGCCCGCCACCTTCTGATTCCTACACATGTGTTTGTGGAGTTGTCATTCAATGTTGTAAGGGGGATGTGGATTCTGTCTTCACCGTTATCCATCCACTGAGCAATGGCTCTGTGTTTTTTGGGGTACAACAGACTAGTTTTCTATATAGTACAATGGCAATTATGTTAATCTGACAGCCCAAAAAATTTCTAATTCAAGCTCTTCAGTTTTCTTACACTACCAAAAATTCCCCTTTTGTATCAGCAGCTTTGATTACCTCAGTATAATCAATGCCCCAGAAATGTGCAGCTGAATAAGCTCATGCTGAGTTAGAATATTGATATACTCTTGTAAAAGACAAAGGAAGGAGCAATTTCTTGAGATAAATATATATGAAATTAGAAAAACATTAAATGAAGTTTTGTTGCCAACAAAGAGAAGAGTAGGTTCTAACTCCAAGAATGCTTTGTTCTAAATCCAAGTTGTTCACATTTTTCGCAGGGATTCTCTGATCAGTCTTCTCATCACAAGCATGCAGCATTACATGTTATATTCCAGTGGCTTTTTTTTAAATTTTTTTTTCATTCTCTTTAAACCAGTTTAAAATAAAGATGGGTTAGAGTTTCACATAATCAAACTGCTACATGCAAGTTTATGTAGTAAGCAGGCTGGAATAGCTGCAGCTATTTTACTTGTTCTGTTCTGTTACATCATGCAATATGTTAAGCCTATAATTAAGTTTTTACTTGAACTGTTGGGAGACAAATACTGCCCCCAAGGGCATAACGGTTCCTGTCTGCAAAGGTTTCCTCACAAACTGGCATATCTTGCAAACCAAACGGGAGCAAAAAGAAGCTTCAAATGTTGTGAAGCCAAATTAAAAAGAAAGACAGTAGTTTCTTGAATAAAATGATTTCCCACTCTTAATCACATGCTATAACAATGGCGTTATGACTAGAATTCTACAATAAACTTAATGCTTATGCAATGTGGCAGTCATGGGGTTAATATTAGTTCAATTTTCACTAAAGTTCTTGAATACTTCCCAAATTCAAATAATGTAGAATTTCAGTTACTAAGTGTTTCCTAGTGAGAGGATATAAAACACTGCAATCAGATACAAGTTTTTTATTTCTCCTTTAAGAAAGGCACAGTAGGTTACCTTCCTGTCACTCATGAGGATTATGTTTTTAAAGATCTGTATGAGAAAATACATGCACTTGTTCATGAAGTTATGTTCTCTTATATCATGTGGAGTCTTGAAAATGTGCTTTTCACTTATAAGATTTTTATAAGGGATAAGGTAGAAAACATGACATAAGTCTCAGATAATTCATTTTACACTGTTACTGATTTTAGTCACAAACTTACTGTTTTTACTCAGATACCTCTCTCTGGATTGAAATAAAAGAAATATGTTTTTCAATGTAGTCTGATGAACAAACCAAACCCAGCAATGCAGACATATAACCATGAAGCTTTCTGAAAGGAGGCACTTTAATTTCTTTTGTTTCTCCAAGCAGCATTTATTCTGAACAGCTTTGGTTTCTCCTTTAGAAAGCTGACTTGTTTTATTCAGTGATGCATTCTATTCCCCAGGTAGGTCCTATGGGAAAACTTTCATTACCTCTTTGGTGAGATCATACAGAGTGGCCACCAATACCTGGGACCACAGGCTCTGCTCTGTACGCCTGCAAGAACTCATCAGACCACTTGTGGTAAGAACTTTCACATATGCCTGAAGCTCCTGAACATGTATGTAGTATATTCAACCTAAGGGAAATTGAAGACCACAAACTTTCTCATCTATGCAGCTCCACCTGTAGCTGGGTCTTGTCTGACTGTGAAGGAATAAATTTTACAATGATTCATCATGAGCAGATTATGTCTGAAAATGTTTGTGACTTGGCATACTGCTTGTTTACTTTTTCAAGTACCCTTACTTGGTAATGTGAATTCAGTATTTTGTAACACTGCTTGTATAGTGATCTTAATGACATTGGGTACACTTAGGTTTTCATTTTCCTAGTAATACTATTTTAAGGTGCTTCAATTTAGAAAGGTCTGGATTGGCATGGGAAAATATCTCTTATGGAACTGGTTACTTTAACCAACATAACTGACAGATTCACCAGTTCCAGCAGTCCAGAATGGCACTATCCTCAAAACTTGCACTTACTGTTTGCACATTTTCTTCTCCAGAAAAATAGTAGAATGGAAATGTTATACATTTCCTTGCATTTTCCCATTTCCAAAATAGGGAAAATAGTTTGTAAGACTGTTTTTAATTTTCTACTACCCTCTCACACGTCTGTAGCTTTGTCAGTTTATTACCAGCTGACATATACTGAATATTCAAATTTCACTGTTGAGTTTTTGTCCTGGACAGCAGTGTATGTGGAGCATCCATGAGTCCAAGGTGCCAGGTAGGCAGAGTTGCTTCTAATCAGCAATGAATGTTAGAATTTTTGAGGCTACAAAAAGAAAATGTTGCTCTAACTTTAGTTCTAAGAAGTCTTGCTTGGAAATTACTTTAAGCTATTTCCATATACATACATTTATATGTATTTATGTGGATGTATATACAGGGTGTGTGTGTATAAGATATATAGATAGAGATAAAAATATTAAAACAACCCAGTCAGTTTCTGGGTTTGCTGAAGTAGTTACTTCAGAGAACTGATTGTACACAATTTTCTAAAAACAGCCAAGAGATTTTTCAAGTACCCTTTGCAGACTTCTTATTTTTCATTTTCCAAAGGTAAAATTTTATTTGAGAAGAATAAAATATGGAAATTAGCATGTTACATGTGAGCAGGCCGTTTGTGGAGCCTGGATGACTTGGGGGAAGTGCATCTTTCAGCCCTGGCAATGGGCTGAAGCTGCCTTGCAGTTGTGAGCAAGATGAGCGGGCTGATGTCTCCTCGGTCCCTAACAAGCAGGTTTTCATATGTCAAAGAGCCACACTCAGATGAAGGTAATTGGAAGTAACTGCTCAGAAGAAGATGCCCAAGAGTAAGTTGCCATGGAGATGGAAAGGCTAAACACCACTGTACTCCTGACCTCGAAGGAGGCGGATTTCTCCACATGACAGCTGAGGTCGCAGGGGCATGCTGGGAAGCTCATCCTGCCGGCTCAAGGTCTTCCTGTAGCCTATGGATAAGTGAAGAATTACTGCTTCCAGTTTAGGTAGTCCATTAACCTTCACAAGCCTGAACTTTCATTCAAATAATTGCAAAATAAGTATAGGTGGTGAAACCTGAACAGAATCACTGCTATTTGTATGGCCTTTGGAAAGTTTAGGGACCCAACCCTGAGCTTGGATCCACTGGTGTGGATCTTTCCAACATTTCTGATGTAATTGGAAAATACTAAAGCTCAGAATTACCAGCAAAACCAGAAAATCATTTATTGACCGGCAACCAAATGAATGTAAACAGGATGGCCTTTCATCAGTGGTGGGGCTTTGTGTTCACTGGGGCGATTACCTTCTCTTTTTACCTGTTTGCCTTACTGATGAGTTCTTTTAGATATAAATTCATTTCACAAGGTGCATTAGAATAAGCCACTATGCATGAGCTTTGATATACCTCACCTGGGATCTGCCATAAGGACAGAAGGGTGGCAAGTTCCTGCTATGAACCCCAGTAACCCACAGCCTCCCTCTGTGCACGACTCCCATGGATACAGTAAAACCTGATTTAAGTGCCAGCAGAGAGACTGGTAAGTACAAACCGTCTGACAGAATTGATCTTCTACTCAAGGTAAATAACAGGGCTTTTTTCAAAACCTCAGCACTACTTCAAAGTGGTCTTAAGATATAGCCTATTGTGGGTGAGGTTAGTGGTGCAAGTTCAGGCGCAGGTAAATGGCTGGTTGCAGAACCAAATGACTTCAGAAATAAGTGCTTAGTGATGTTATTTTGAGCAACAGCTTGTTGTTGACTGTTCTAAATGCCAAAAGCCGTTAAATGTTATTGTGATTCTGTGGAGTGGACCCTGCATTAGGAAGAAATAGCTCTTGTGAAAAGTACCACTTAAAGCTAGAAATATTTTTCAGCAAAAACAACTTCAAGTCTAGTTTAAATCCCAGACAGCCCTATGACAATAAGTTCAGATAAATGCTCTGAATCCAGTGAAGTTCTTACAGCACAGGAGCTGGGGGAGTCTGGAAAAAAAATGTGATTGCTACAGCTTTTATTCTGTCCTGTCATCTGTAGGAGTACTCTTATACACCAAGAGTACATCTCACCAAAGCCCTGTCTACCTACTTAAATCTTGATCTGCTCTAAAGTCCCAAGTCTTATCTTAAATATCCTGACAGAGTTAGGGCCTAGGTGCTCTGTAGGAACAGTGCAGTTAATAGTGTTCGGTTCAATATTGAGCTGATTGAGACCTTAATTTTTTTCTCCTGCAAAAATCATCACCACTGTCTTTCTCACTGAGGCCAAAGCAGCACTATAAAACCCCAAGCAAGACTCCTACCTCTGGAGAGATGCAGTGGTGTAGCTAATTTTCTTTTCTGTTCCAGCTCCTGGCTGCTAGGGACATTCTCTTCAGCCAGGCAGAAGAGAATGGAAGGGACATAAATACTGTCCTGACTAGCAACCATTTCTGTGGAAAGTGGAATGGGATCACTGTTTCAGGTAAGTTAAGATTGCCCATATACTGACATGTGCTATCCCAGTTCCACACTCCACTTACCTGTCTCATCTACCTGTCTGTCCCTTTGACCACTTTAAGGTTATTATGAGTGCAGTGTGTTTGTGCAAAGTCCCTAATTAATGACAGACTAAATAGAACTAATGTTGTGGCTCATGTTAACACACAACAGGGTTGAGGTGAGTTGAGACTCCAGTCCTGCCTCTCCCACAGGTGTCCTGTGTGACTTTCTCCTGCCTCAGACTCTCATCTGCAAAATGGCATAATAATCCTTGCTGGTCTGCTGCAGGGATGCAGACATTCAGTACTTAAAATACACTCACCTCAGTAGTGACAGTCCTTAAAACAAACTCAGAGCATCCTCATGAAGGAAGAAGCAACAGTATTTTAACACTGTAGAAAATGGGACTGTCGGGAAATTATGCAAATAGTAACTATGCTAAAAATACTTTGGTAACCCTGTTCCATTGTATCAGAACATACAGGCATCATGTCCACAGACTCCAAGCAAATCTCAGAAATTTTGCAGATACAGAAGAATATTTCAAGAACTGGTCTCAGAATTATCAATAACATTATTGATTCTTTTCTGCAGCCTGAAGGGGAACCGGCACTAGGTTTCTTGGCCCCACCAAAGCTGGATTGTGATGGATACCATAAATACATAGATTAAATTCTGAAAGCCCTGTACTATATAGACTGCACTCCGATGCTGAGATGAGATTCTTGACAACAATATCAGATAATTTCTTCAAAACTCTTTCAAAAATGCAACCTATGGATACACTTGTAGGAGAGGGATCAGGCTAGTCTGCAGAGAAAGATGTGAAGTTCTTAATCTGGTGTGTTGTCAGTGCTTTAATGACATGTGGAGCACACATCTGACTGTGTTATTTCAGCAAGAGACCTAATTTCTGGGGGGAAAATGATGCATCAAATTAGAAAAGATTAAATGAGTGTTAATACTAGTGATGATAATGCACCAGCCTGGCCAAGGTACTGCACTAGGAAGGAATTTGGACCAAAGATATTTGGACTAGAGGAACATCTAACCTGTTATGCAGTTCATTTCTTTTTAACTTTGAATTACTTGTGGGGTGAGAAACAAGGTATGGATCTATCTTACTTTTTTTTTGTATGCTTTTATAAACAAGTACAGCAGCAATAACTTACTAAAAAAAAGGCACGGTTGGTTGAATTGGTGGGTCTAGTCTTCACCTCTGTCCTTTGTTTTCATCTCCTGCATGATAAATCCCCTTTGAGTAGCTTTCCTGCTCCTTCCCACTTGTACCAAGCATAGGAAGTCCCTCCCAGCCTGGAGTCCTGGATTCCTTCTGCCACATTGACAGCACAGCCAAGCAGCGACATGCACGGTCTCCATGTCAGGAAGGGCAGCCCAAGCACAGTGTTCTCCCACCACTTCCCTTTCTGGGCCCTTGATCTGATTAGGAGCCATGTGGCTGCTCATAGAGACTTCCCTTCTGAGCAGCAGCTGAGGAGGTTTTCAGGGAGTTTTAGTTTACTGGTAGTCTGAAGAGGTGAAATCTGGCCAAGGAGGCTGTTTGACCATCTCTTAGCCTTAGCACCTCTCTTGTACAGAACCTGGAGTTTAGCAGAACAATATCATTAACATCTATAAGCTATCAGATGCTAGGTTAAAGGGACCAACCCTAATAGAAGGCTAAGCTTCATCATTTAATATGGAGTTAACTGGGGCACTGTAGTTCTGTTCATGGAACATCACTGGTGCTGTACTTAAGAGATTAAATGAATAACACATGAGCAGGGAAGGAAAATGTAATCAGAAATCTCAGCTAGTTCTGTTTCAGACCTTGCTGTCTTCTGCAACTTCCTTTCTGAGTGTAGGTCTGAGAAACTATGTCCAGAAGCCTCAAAACATACCATATGATGAGACAGAGCCTTGAGCTCCTCATCCTTACCACAGTTAATTAAAGTCTCCTGTGACTCCCACTCTTCTGCATTTCTCAGTCCCTTTCTTTACTCCCCTCTTTTCCTCTAGGCACTCTTTTTTTTTCTCTTATCAGTATCAGATCATGGAGGCTTTGCAGGAGGGAGTGTGACAGCTCTTCTTGCAAGTGGCCAAACAGTACTTCATCTGCTGGGGGAAGTTTGTGCTTTTCACATTCAGTTCCCATCCACTTTAGGGAGTCTGGACTATTATATATGGCATTCATTAATTCTGCCAAAGCTAGGACTGAAACAGAGGCTGAGCTGCATTAATGCTGTGATTTCAATTCCTGCTCATTAGTACTGTTATGAATTGTTCTTCATTTATGTTCTGTCTCAGTTACAGAGCAGGCCTGCAGGGAGGGAGAGAGGCTCTTTTGGGGGGTGAGACGCGTGTGCCTGTGCCTGCACTGTATTTTGCCTAATGCCTGGGACAGGAAGGACTGTGGGTGGTGGAGAGGGTGAAGGAAGCTATTAGGTACTAGAGAAGTACAAACCTCCAATCACACTCAGCTGAAAAATCAAGGCAATTTCAGGGTACATCCTACTAACAGCAGTCATCCCAAGTCTGGAACAATGTGTTAGTGGGCTTCAGGGGTCAATATTACTTGAAAATGTAAAGCTAAATAGAAGCTGCTAAGTGTTAATTGTTTTGCAGTCATTTATCTCAGTACTGTTGCCAAAAAGACAGCAAAGGTGAGGGAGGGAGCATCACTGGTTTTTATCTAAGAAAATGAGATGTTTGCACTCTCCTGGAAAAAGAAATCAGACTTGAAAGTAGAAGACACAAAAAGAGTTGACTGCTGGGATTTCTAATGGCACTGTTGTATTGTCCTGGACAAGTTAAAGAATGTCCTGGATGATATTCTGGAGATACTTCTTGAGAAATTTAATGTCATGCAGAAGACTGGAGCCCCTGTGCCCTTGTTTGCCTTCAAGAGTATAGGAGGAGGAAACCTTGTCCTTTCAGAGATCTGTAGCTGGACCTCAATATGAAGGCGAATGACTTTTTTATTAACAGTACTGTTGCTCTTCTGTGCATTTTGGGGCTTTTTTTGCTTTTTTTGGAAATGAAAGAATAGCTATTCTTTATGGTGTCAGTATGCTTTTTATTTTTTTGCAGACAAAGGGGGAGCTGATATTTTCTCCTCACATGGAAGTGCTGCAATCTACACTCTTCTGTGATGTTTTGCCAAACACATGGACTAAACTAGCATATTCCTTCCACATAATGCTTTACCCCTGGTAAGTACCCTACAGTGACAGGGTTTAGCTACTAAGCACAGAGCTATTCCAGCAGCTTTATTCTTTTTTTTCCAAAATTTTTCCTAATGAAAGTCAGTTTTCCTTTGAAGTGGGTTTTGTAGAAATGCCAAGCACTTTGCTGAAGGCTCCATCACCACCCTTTGTCCCAAGTACTAGGGGTGTTCAGCGTCTTGCAGGATTCCTTTTCCCCTAGCCTGCCACCAGCAACAGCCGCTTGCAGGTGGCTAGACATGGATAAACCAGGCAGTGTTTTTGGAAATTCCTCTGATACCTCATGGCAATCTATGCTGCAGTATGCCGTTACTCAAACAAAAAAGCCAAACAAATAAAGACCCCAAACAAATAATAATTAAAAAAAAACCCACAAAAATTGTCTTTCTCCTGTTTTTTTTTTCTTCCACCTTGGCAAACAGTTGACAGTTGTAAATAAACAGATCTAAAGAACTCTGATTTTTTTTATTTGCTATGCCATAATACTTATAAGCCTTTGGGGAGATATACCAAGAAGCAAGGAAGTACTTGAAAATCCCTGTATTAGCATGAGATATAATGACACAAGTAGGTGGGCAAAGTGTAAGAATTAAAAGAAACTTTTTTTCATCTGGATTTTCAAGCAGTCAGTTATTGCAGTAGGTGTAATATGGTTGTAGGCTGTCTCTGAATGGAAATCATGTTCATCTTTTGAGCTGCAACCCCTCTTTTAACAACTTTCAGAGGATAAACATCATACCTTGTTTTTTTGAATCTGTGTTTTCCTGAGACTGAAGCATCTCATTTAGGAATGCCAATTCAGGCCTGTCATCAAAATGAGATTTTAGTTTTAACTTTGAAAAGCTGTAAACTAAGTTACAGTTCATTAAAGGAAAGGTGAATGACTCCCAGAGGCAATTAAAGAAACATCATTGTTATTTGTACTCTTCACCAGACCCACATATAATAAAAGGAAAGCAACACTTTTGGAAGAGAGTTGCTACTACAGAAGCCCCAAGGGGCAAGTCAGGGTGGGAGAGTGGAGCAATGACAAAGATGTCATTTGACTGTTGCTTTTTGAAATGGTGACATGCATTTTTCAGAGGATTTTTTTTAAAGCATTTGTCAATCCAAGGGTAATACTGTATATTCCTCCTCTGGATATGAGGGAAGTATCGTGGAACCTTGTGACTGAAGTTTGTGTTTGTGATGGTATTTGCATATATAGTTTCCTGTCACATAAATCCTCCTAAAATCCACAACAAGCATATGCAACATTTTATATGCTAGTTTATGTTAGAAGAACACACAACAAACTTAAATCCAGCAGCTTTCAGAAAGTGCATGGCCCTTCAGCAGCACAGAACTCATCTGTTTTAACTACACCAAAGTACCTGTTTGATATCTCACACTACAAATACAGGCTAAGTGCTCCAGCATAGTTCTCCACCCTTTGGTGGAGAATTCACCATAAACTAGTGGAGGAGTAGGGGAAAATCTGAGAATTTGACTTTGGCAGGAACATTCATATTTTAAGTCCCAACTGTAAATAGTTTCCAGTCCCTGCTTTCAATAAGAGGGCATGTTGATGAAACCACAAGTCCAGTCCAGGCAGATGCTACGTACTGATCTCTGCATTCATACAAAGAGATGATGCACAACTGGACAACAACAGTCCACACTAAATCTGCATGTTCAAATGTAGCTTTATCTGTTTAGCCACTGTTAAAACCCAAATTATTCCGGTCTTGCACTACAGAACACTATGTAAACCACGTGCTGTTTATTGCAGGCACCAGGCTGGACATCAAGCTGGGGCCGATTCCTGAAGTGCAGTTCAACGACTTAGCAATGCCAATATTTTTTAAGGGCAATTCCAGTGGATCAAAGGGAAACTGATAATGTTTATGAATGTCCAGTTTATAAAATCAAAAGCAGAGGGCCAGCTTATGTTTGGACTTTCAATCTGAAAATCAAGAAGTCAGGTAAATGGGTTCTGGCAGGAATAGCTTTACTCTTGGCAGTTTAGTACTAACCTTTCAATAATACATGCTGCTTTCTCTATCTGCCTTGTAGTAAAAGAAGATAAACATTTTTCAAAGTCAGCTGGACCAGGAGATTTGCCTCACAAAAACACAATCCTTAGTGTAACACTTATGTGCTCTATGTTGTTATTTCCTCATCCATCAGTGTTGTGTTCATGTGTTTCTCCACATAATGATTATTGATCTGCAAGCACCATTACAACAGCTACGGGAAAGTAAATGGGAAACATTAGCATCTGGGTGTAGTTTGACTCACAAAATACTCCTCTTTAGATTAGTCTTTATTCTCTCTACATAAAATGAAACATGTATCTTACAAGAATTTTAACATATTTTAACATGCAGTACAAGCATGTTGCATTTAAACAAAGTTGTTCAAAAGCCTGGTTGTACAAATGAAAAAAACCTTTAAGTATGAACTGTAAGCAAAAAAAAAATTAATCCTGAACTCTGATTTAGACCAGATGGTTCAGGCAGCAGATGCACTACACAAAAACTGCTGGTTTTACTGGGATGATGTTTAAAATTTTTAAAATTTTATTTTATATTTTTAAAGAAATACTCTTCTAGTTTCATGTTTCTGTGAATAATTGCACTTTGAAATAAAATAAAAAAAACAATCATCCTCCCACTGGTCGATTGCATCAGCTTTGGTTGGAATATAATGGCATCAAATGAAAGTACACTTTCCTTCTTTGCAGGGACAAGTTCCATAAACTACAGGTGGATTAACAGGTTCAGAAAGCAAGGGTTGGAAAACTGAATCTTTAAGGTCAAGTTGGTAGACAAGGGTGTTTTGTTTCTTTAAAGATATGGATGCTTTGAAGGTAGTTGTTAAACATCCTTTCTGCAAACTTGCACAATTATATAAATAAAAATATTGCTCAAACTGATCAAGTTCTCTATCACGTGCTTGGGTAGCTCTATTAAAAATTAACCACTCAAGGTTCAAGAGTGCCATTTCACTTAACCTATAGGTCTGTGCATGTAGATTTCTCTACCAAAACATTTTCCTGAGAGATCTTTTGCATAAGACCATATCAATCAAAAAGTTCCCAACACAAAAATTAATGTACTATACACAACAATTCTATCTTATATAAAACGGAGTAATAAACTTTTGAAGTCAAAATTTTTCAACATATTAACCAGTTGGAGGCACATCTTGAGCTCAGTGTTGTCAATTGTCATCCGCCAGTTGTTTTTGTAAACTAGGAGACATGAGAAAACAATGTTAGTGCTTTTTAGGAAACTCAGGTTCCCCATAAACAACAGTTTCCATTACTGAAGATGACAACTTCCAAAACAGCACTTCTATATGCTTCAAGGAACCAGTAGGGATTTCAAAATAGGCAAAAGCATTTCAATTTCTTAAGCAAAACAGTTGTTTACACAGACAGTATGACTCACTTCAAAGAAGCCGATTTCAGCCTAGGAAAAATTCTGAAGTCCAAGAGACTTCATTTGCATAGGTGGAGGATCTGCCCCAGGGCACAAGAAGTCAAGTGTTATTTAAGGGGCTACAACAGTTTAATAAGGAATGACTACAGAGCATGACCCTCACCTTTCCAGGTACTCCTTGACATTGTTGTAACCGTAGAACTTGGCCAGGTGGATGAGCATGCCGGTGGCACAGCGCCCGTCCCGCCGGCGGCAGTAGCTGCAGTTGCACACCCCACGACAAGGAGGACAGATCCAGGCCTGCAAGGGCATGAATGTGGGACAGGGGATAAAAGCAAGTAATGAGCAAGGTTATATTGGCCTTCCCGTTGCTCAGACAAACATAAGTATGGCTTCCCTACCATGTGACTGCTCAGGGCAAGGTTTTAAAAGCCTCTATCAGCCAGGCAGTCAACCTTGTTAACAATTTCCAAATTCTGCATGATTAAAGAAATCATTAAATGCTTTAACGCTTACTCTGAAGCCTCAGGTTCTCTAATGTGCTCAGTATTGATTTTCAGATAGACTGAAGTCATCTGTAATGCCTAATGATAATTCATTCTGTGCTAGGCTGACTGTAGTCAACTCCCTAGAAGAAGATGGGTACCCATTGTGACAAGTTTCTTTGGCTCTGCCTGCTGGTATAGCACGATTCCTGGAATTGAATACCCAGCTCTTACATGAGTCAGGCATCTCCAAGCTGCTCAGCAACTGCACACAGAAGCACAAGTGCTAATACAGCAGCCACTGCCAGCACCTCAGAGCCATTAGTCTTCTGCTGACCTTCAGAACAGCCCAGCAGCTCATCTCTAAAACAGAGGTGGAGGAGAGGAGGTCTCAGAACAAGCCAAGCACTCTGTTCTGCTAAGAGGTTCTTTGTGTATCCACGTGCCTCATTCTCTGGCAGCAGCCTGTGCTCTCTCCTTGCTCAGTGTCTCAGGGGACAACAAAGAAAAGGGAATCAACCCTAAGACTTTTAGGGTCCTTCTCTTTTTTTCTCATTTTTAAACAATGGAATCAAAAACAAGGAGCCTGCTTTGCATGCCACGTTACTGAGAGCATTAAAAAAATGTGTCTGTTTTGGCATTTTTCTGAAAGTGGACGGATTCCATTTCTTAAAAGCTCTCACACTTGCCCTTCACCATCTGATAAGCAAGCGGAGCTTCAAAGCACAAAGACAGGTGGCTGGTAACCCAGGTCCAGCACTTTCCACTTGAGTTCTAAACAAAATCAGTGTCAGTCATAACAGTACTACAGATCTTCTCATGGCAAAGAAGTTTAAACACATGTTACCATGAGCATATATTGTTCATTATACTTTTGTTCCAAGCCCAAAAAATGATACTTACTGGATCAAGCAGAGCTGATTTCACATCTTCACCGTATCGATTTCGAAGACACGGTCCACAAAACTGCCCTCTTACTCCTCCACAGCCCTGGTTGCGACAGATTGTCTTTGTATCTGTTGTCTTTTGTCGACACTGGTGGCAAGTACTACCCTAAAAGTGGAAAGGAGGAGAAACATCCTAGGACATCTTAAATGCTCCATGACAAACTTTCCTAATAATAAGCACAAATTTCAAACCGAAGTCAAATTCAGCAATGAAAATCTTAGTAAGTTCTATTATTATGATAAATCATATAGCAATGGTAGGAATTTTACAGAGACAGCATCCAGCTTCAGTTAGTTGCGCTGGAAGTCTCAAATTACATGAGCCTCATGTTGCAGTTCTGATCCTTTCTTCTACCTAAGAAAAAGCTAGAACTATTCAGAAAATGACCCTGTGACTCATCTCTGCCAATACAATGAAATACATAGTAAGTTGATCTTTATGACAATCAATAGCCAAATCCAGTGAAAGAAAGGAAGGAGTTCCATCAAGAACTTTGGAAACTACCCAACCTGTACAGAAATGTAATTTCCAGGGGGTACAAGGAACATCAGGGATCACTATTATTTAATGGTACAACCAACACAACATTTATATTGAGAATGAGAGATAAAAAGGATGCCAGCTCTTCTCAGTGGTGAGTCAGAGCTATAGCAAATTTTATTTAATAGCTCTGTGGCAAGAAAGCACTTCTCTCCAGAGGCAAAAAGCTGGTGGGGTGTATCAACCAGCACAGTCAAGCCTGACAAAGCTTTCAAGGTCGTGCTTGCATAAAATAATAATGATGAGCTGCACTCTCTCCAGAACCTCAGGAAAGCACACCTTTCAGCAAACTCCAGTGAACTACTGAAAGACTTTTAATTTCAAGCAGACAGACAAACTGAAGAATACAGCAGCCACTTACTAGAACTTTGTCATAGATTTTGTCTCTAACAGTGACTGCAATGTTGTCCAAGTCCTCTTCAGTAATATCTTCTACTGGACGATGAGACGAGTACTTTGATGACCTCCTTCTTTTGCGCACTCCACAATCCCCCTGCTAAACAAACTCATCTCAATACCTTTTGTCTGATGTCACGAAGACTCTGTCACCAAACTTGGTAACAAATTCTTTCATTTTTAATGTGTACGCAGTCCAGAGTGGGCAGACTACAGGCACCACTGGAAGAACAGGTAATAGTTTCCAAATTATCACTGCCTCTTTCCCTCTCCTCCCTAACTTTTTCTCTACTACCTTTTTTATTAATTCTGTTTCAATGTTCTTCCTTTCCATCATTACTACTTCTACTTCCATAAATCCCTGACATGACTTCTGCTAACTTTTTTTCTTTGCATTCCCTGCACTCCTCCACTGTAACCCTTCATACTCCATTTCTTCCCTCTCAAAATAAGAAACTATGATCATATGCCTTCCCGTGCTTTCCTCCTTCAATCTCCTTGCATACTCTCTGATTGCTTTCTCCAATGACAATGTCTAATGCCCTGCAAAAACCCTCTACTGAAGTTTTAGGTTAGCCCTGCATACCCAGGCCTCCCTTTCTTACTATCCCCTCTTTGTTATTTGGAGGAGAGTACTCCACTCACTATTAAATGCTCTTTTTTCATTCCAAATATCCTTCTCTTTGACCCCTATTCATGGATAAATCTTATCTGATTCTTAGCCTTCCCCATACCTGTCTCTTCACTCTAAGATTGCCTCTGTTCTGCCCAAAACAGTCATTTGCCTGCTCAGGTTCTCATTCAGTGCTACTCCACTTTTTCTAATAGCCAAGTTCCCTCTATAATGCTTCAGCTATGCCCAGCACTCTTTCCTACAAGCAGAACTGGTATCCAGTCTGTGTGGATGCACACTTAAAAGAGTCTTCCTTATAAGGGCTAGGAATTTTCAGATAATGAATAAATAACAGACTGTAAGTAAACTGCTTTGTTACGCTTGGACAACACAGGTCACAAGCAGAGCCCACTTAACAGGTGAAAGATGAGGCAGAAAGGCCTGGAGATAACTTTTTCTGTAGCTAATCCCAACCAAAGATTCTCAATAACTTTCTGTAAGATGCGATGTCTGGTCTAAGTGCTGGCCAACAATTTAAATGTTTCCTAATTCCTGACTACTGGAGATATCAAAGTCTGGCAAATACCACACTGAGTCTCTTCAAGAGGTTTTGTTGCCTATAGCTACGGATATGTTCTGCAAATTTGACAGCCGACACAGTAAATTTTTCCAAGGCAAATTTTTCTGGTGGACGAGCATTTCTGGTTGGGTTCATTCGACGTGCTATCTGGCCTTCAGAAAATGTCCTCCTTGGGGTTTTCTTCTGTTTCTAGAAGGGGAAGAAAATTCCAGTAACTGTCCTTTCAGTTATTCGTAGCATTAAACACTAGAAACGATCTGAAAATGTCTGTACCACACTTGTAGTATCATAAATTAATCTGTTGTTCTCCCACTCCTTAATTGTTAAGCCAAACCTCACCAATTTCTAGCATTCTTAAGTATTCTCCCTACAGACTATAACCTTCTGCTCCTTTTAAAACACCACACCTTCAGGTCAAATTCTATTCCAATTAATGTCATAGAACTACACCAAAAATTTAACATCTTGTCATATTAAGGTAGAAGCTAGTTCTTACTGTTCTTTGGTAGCTAAATGCTCAGATTTTCCCACAATCTGAATACACCTTTGAGGAACAATCCAAATTCTAGTTTATTTTCTTTTAAACTTTTTAAATTGAAAGGGCATTATTAAGCTGCTTCTCATGGTTCATGATTCCTAAAACTTGGAAATTCTTTAGAGGTGAAAGATATCCTCCTGATATTGTCACACCTGCCAATTACTGCATGACTGAATTCATGTACCATAAGTCCTGCCTGGGCATCTACCATAAGGCAGCTACTAAATCTGACAGTATAAAGAAGATGTAGAAAGCAAGTCTGCTTGCTACCATACACTTACATTTTCTTTCAAAGAAGTGAAAGACACATTACAAGGAGACAGGTTGGAAGTCAAAAATCAAGCAGATGAGGTAACTAGAATACTTCTTGTGCCCTCTCCTTTCCTCCATTAAAGGTACTAAATTAAAGTAGCAGGCTTGTGTACGTATTTAAAGTATGTTTTTTACAACATTTAACTAAAGCTAGCAAGGTGATCCAGCCTTTCAAATTCTGTTTAACTTGGCTTCATCTTTTCACTTAATAATCACCATACCAGCATTTCTAAATGGGCCTTCCAAAGACATGGCTCTTCAGTTTTTCCTCACATCTCTTCTGTTTATAATACATGTGGAAAAACACTAAAGAGAACTAGGAGGGATTGACAATCCTCTGCCTAAAGTCGAGAAAAGGCAGTTGAAACAACTACAGTCTCATTCCAGTTTGTGTTGACATGTTTCAATTTCATGAGCATTGCTCTACTGGGAACTGTGGACTTTAGAAGAAAAGCCTGCAAGAGGGAAATGAACAGAATCTAAATCCAAAGGAAAGCAACTATTCTTCTCTGTTCCCACATACACAGACATATGTCTACCATCTCAATAGTATTTCTAGGGCAAAAAATATAAAGTAGCATCTCATCTCAGTTTTCTTATTTCTTCATAAATTAATTTATAAAATTCCATTTCCTCACATAATCTCTAATACTTCCTGACCAATAGCAAATCTATACAAATAAAGTATCCAAACTTAAAGAAAACCAGAACAAACTTGGTCAAAGTTTCTGATTAAACACTTTAATCCTAAGTCTAACAAAAACAATTGTCACCACTAGTCAGTACCGAAAACTTACCGAAGGAGTTGAGGTGGGTGTTTTCACTGGGAACAGGTCTGGTATGGAATTCAATTCTGCCAGTAGCTGAGCAAGCTGAAATCAAGTGATGTCACATTAAAAGCTCTCTGCAACTTGCAAACAAGCAACACCTACTATCCACTCTTCACATGCACTTCAAATTATATCTAAACATATGAACTTTCAGTGCATGAAACTTTCTGGAGACACTTTATTTAAATGGAGCTCACAAAAGGGGTTCATTTACTCCTGAATGAGCAAAACTCTGCAATCTAGCAGTGCTAACTTCATAACTCCCACTAATTGTTACTAGGAACTAGAATTAGACAGAATTACATAAAATCTTGTTGAAACAGCACTAAGGGAACACAATACAACATGATAATGACACCCATGACCAATAGCAAGAAATTCAGTTCATATGACAGGAGAGAGGGAAGAAAGAAAGACAGGGTGCCCTTGGCAGAAGACAGTAAGATGTTCCCTGTGGACTGTTTTACTGAATGACTGTTGAAAGACCTGTGCTTTTTGTCAGAGAACTCAGTGTCCCCTTAAGCAGTGCAGATATAACCAGACACATGGGTACACTCTCTGTCATAAAGCAACTGAGCCCCACTGGCAGTTCTGTAACCACAGCACATGCAGCATCAGAAGCACTTCAGCAGGATGGTCTTTTGCACTAGGTAGATGTCCTGGAGGTACATTACCACAGCAGTGCAAAAATTACATTTATGATCCTTAGCAGTTTCTACCTGGTTTTCCAATCAATAACTGCAGTAGATCTGTTGTGCACTAACAAAAAGCAGAAAATCTATTGTGCAAATGACACCACGAAACACCTGAAGGGATCAGCTGTTTTTCTGACATGTTCTGAATATAAGGCCACAAAACTTGGGCATCTGTAACTTTGTTCACATCCTCATTAAAAATGCTTGGTTCAGCTCTGGTTTTGAACTTGACCAGCTTAGTCCTACTTGAGGCTATTTTAGAGGTAAATGTCTGAGTGCTGAAAGACCTGTAGGGTTTTCCCAGGTAGAAAAATTCACCGTAAGATTTTCCCAGCATAGTACCAACAGGGACCCCAAAAATCAAATATGCTGAAGCTAAGTAATTGCATGTAAACGTCAGAGAACAAAACAGCACTCTTCAGTCTTACCATGGCTTTATTTTCTTTTATATTTATGGCTCTCTTAATCATTGCACTGGAAGTTTCCTCCTGTGTTTCTTTAATGTCTTCTTCAGACTCTGAAGTGGAGCCCTCTAGTTTGTCTGACCACTTGCAGTTTATTTCTCTTGAAAGAGGTGTGAGCGATTCACTGTCCTTTACAGGTAAGTCAGACAAAGACTGTTCAGGCACTTTCTTCTCAGATGACTTTCTGGTGGGAAACTGCAAAGCAACGCGAAGGCCAAAGCTTCTTCTCTTGGGGGAAACTTCCTCCTTTTCTTCCTCATTACCCAATAAATTAGGGCATTCTTCATCACTCAGGTCTGACTCCACCGTCTAGAGGCAGGAAGAATCCCATGTTACATTACTGGCTGTGACACAATAAAAGTAATTTTTAAATCACTAGTTTTAGACAGCAGTCTCAGCACCCAAAGACAGCATCATAAATTCACCTAAATCAACAAATTTTTAAAAGTTCATGGTACGCGACTTCTTCCTGTGCAGAGATCAATACAAAATCTACATATTAATATAGTCTGGGATACAGACATGGCTGTCTCCAGAGGAAGAATCTTGCCTAGCACAGGCAGTCTGCAAGCAGGGGAAGAAGTTCTCATTTCTAATATGTGATGCTACATTAAATAAATCTCTTTTAAGGTAACACATTTAAATTCAGGATGAAGAAAGAACATCACAGTGTTATCAGAAAAATTCCTACTAGAACAGGAGGTTTACACAGAAGAGACAGGAACAAAGAAGTCAACATATACATTGACATGTAGGTGTGACTGCCTTTACCAGAACTTCTTTCTTGTTCACATGCACCTCATTTGAAGCAAAGCCTTCAAATGTTTCTGTTTCAGAGTCTGTGTCTTCAGTGAAAATCCTCCGCAGCTCTTCAGTGAGGTATCTGGACTGAAATCGGCCTCCCTGCAAAAATACCAGCCAGTAGCTGTGAGAGACAGATACAGAGTAGTCACACAGCCACAGTAAACCAGTTTTGAGGTTCAAGCCAGTACCAATTCAATGGCATATAACTGTGAAAGCACTTAGCAGGCAGAGCCTGTCAAAACTAAAAAAGAAGACAATATTCAGTTTCAGCATTGAGTTATTTTAACCCTGAAAGATTTTTTTTTCCCCTCATTTTGAGCCCAGGGCTTTAACTGAGCTGCTTCTTGTGGGGGAAACTTTCTTCTTCATCTCTTCCTCCCCTTTTTCATTACTAACCCCAAAAAATAAACTATCAGTTGTCTTAGGAGTAAATTATCATGTTGTTTTGCATGTTTTCTTCTGCATGTAAAAAACCCGGCCTTGAATAAAAGAAGATACAAACCACAATTACAGAAAGAAAGAGCCCTCCTTTTTTGACATTGCAGTAAAACAACTACCTCCTCTAGGCTTGCTGCAGCAGTACAGGCTCCTGGAGATGGGAGTCTGCTCCTCCTCACACTGTTACACCGTCACTGAACTGCCAGATACCAACACAAATCCACAGAGCTTCAAACAACCTGACTAACATCCCTCCACCTTTCAACTGCTCAACTCTCTGTTTTTGGTGCACTTTATTATTCACACATGTTCTAGGGCAGACAGATCCTAAATCTCTGCCTACAGACCAGGAAGTAAAAAGATCTTATTAAAACACTCTTCACGATATGCACATTACATACCAGTTAAACACAATATTTTTACTAAATCAGAAATGTATTTCCATACTTCCAGTCAGAACTAGTAGAAGACCATCTTGTCAACTTCTCTGTTAGTCTCCCAAAAGATTTGTTCACATGTTCACACCACACCTGCCCCTTGAAAGTCAGAAACATATAAGTTTGTTTCCCCAATTTTCCTCTGCTATTTCTTCCTCCCACATGAAAAACAGAAATTACCTTTAATACAATGCACTTGATAAATATCTTTATTCTTTCTTTCAATTCCCTCCCTTCCCAGACTTTAATTACACACTTCTTTACATTAGTATCTGGTGAAAAACTTAGAGGGGACTGGGCGGGAGGGGGGTGGGGTGCTACTGCATATGCTCTTTCTTTACACTTAAAACATCTACAAATTATTATGGGTAATTGGAATGAGTTTTCTCTGAGCAAAATTACTTCATTCTTTTGATGTTGATAGCTGCAGTGCAGCTGCTTGAGAAAGGAACAAACACAATAGGGAAGTTACTTAAAAGTTGAATTACATTTCTTGAAGGGAAACTGATGTTTTTATGCATTCTGTGTTTTCATGAAATTCCACAATGAAGTTTGGGGGGGGGGGAATATGCTGTTTGTTAGCTAAAGTAACTAAAAATAACACATGTAGAGCTATGCTGTTGCATCTATGAAGAACTGTCTATAAAATACATATCAGGGATACCTATAGAAGAAATGGTGGAAGCTCAGCAGAAATGCAGAGATTATGGGAGTAGGACTTCAGAAAGCTCTGAGGAAAAGCAGGCACACAGAGGTCATTACTTGTTAACTCATTTATGCACCAGATCCAAGAGAACACCTGATGCACTGACATTCCATTCATCGCCTCAGCAGGGCAGCTACCTTGCCTCCTCTCCCAATAATGGCAGAATTTTTCTGAACTTCCCATCATTTTGCCCCTCACACCAAAACCTTTTTGTTTCCTGCACAGGTACCTATAGTCTTTTGCAGCAACAGTGGTGTTTAGCATCATAAACTCCAGATGATGCTCATCCTGATGAAGGGCCCTGATGCAGAAGGACTGCAGATTATGTTGCAATTGGATGGAACTCAGGATGTTTTTATTATAGCATTTAGAGGTAAAGGAGTTAAACTCAACACTGATGGACATTTAAAGTAATTCTCAGCCCAAGGGAAACACAGGCATGGTGAAGAAGGAGGTTGCAGTGCCAGCTGGAAATTTGGAACAAGTCTCAGTGGGATTCTCAGTAACACATGTTAAAGTAGCAGTAGCATTTTTCATCAGAGGATTTTAAAATGCTTTTTCAGCAACGACCGTTATCATAATCTTCATTTCACAAGTTGAGAAACCAAAGGAGAGAGAAGTAAAGTAAGCTGTCTGCAGTCCCCAAGCAGGCAGCAGAAGCTCAGTCTCCCACACAAGGCTTCCCCTCCACCACCACCTCTCCCCAGTGATCCCTTTTGATGCTCCACACAAAGCCACAAATACAAGAGTAAGCTACCTCCCGGTTTTATGAAGTTATCAGTACTGCTGTCTAGCAACAAAATTACAAACCAATTTAGACCCAGTATATTTCACTACATTTTAGCCATCATCTTTCTCCGTACACAAAGACACTGGCTCTACCCCCAAAAGGTTTCTGCACTCTCCTTACATCATTTGTCTATAAAGGTCCAGAAACAGCACATACTCCTACAAGCCTTGTTCTGTCTGTTTCATTTGCTAACACTAATCATCTTCCCTGCCATCAGCACCTCTTAACCAAGTACTGACCTGATGGACTAGGAAAAGAAAAGGCATTTTTAATTTTCTTATTAATCAAACAGAGGAACCTTTTTGAGAGTACAAACAACAAAGGTATCTTGTAATACATTAATCCCATGTCTATCAAATATAGGCTCCTAAAAGCCTAAAAACTAAATTTTTGTGCAGCCAAGACAGCACACCAGTTGTATTCCTTTCTTGTGAATTCAGTTGCTACCTCCAGCTACGAAATCAGAGAAGGAAAAATATCAAATCATTGCGCTGATCCAAGCTCCTTCACCATCAAGAGAGCAGAGAACCAGCAAATCACACTATCACAGCAGAAGCTGATGGTTTCTGTGGCTCACCCCTATTAAAACATGATTTAGTACAGAAACAGCACTGAGATAAATTTCTGGAAGAAATACCTTGAAGTCTGCATACTCACAAATGGCCATCCAGTATCATGCATTTCCACTGCCTTAGGTATCCAGAGCACAACAGTAATTCTATCTTTCCAATTTCACTTAAACTCACCTTCTAATGAAACCCATTTTCTTTTTCATATTATTATGTTTTCAAAAACCATCATTAAATCCTAAAAGGATAGCAAGTTTGTTTACATTTATTTTTAATATGAGAACTGCAAATTATGAGTTGTTGTGTGAGTTAGGGTTCACACAGCTTTGACACAGGCTCAGAGTACTACTGCACCCAAAGGCCATAACTGGACCATGGCAATCCATTCCTACCTTTTTTCCAGACTCCAGGGAATCAAAACTAGCATAGCTGTTCTCTGACAACAAGTTCTGTCCGGAAGCATCATCTTGGAACCCTGGAAAATCTTCATTGCCGCTGGGGGCATTAAAAATGTTGGCCACATCCTTGGGTATCTGTTTCTGATTCAAAACAAGACAGAAGATAAGAGTCAGATGTGCCAGCTTAACAGGAAGACTCAAACTGGCAACAGTACAACTTATTTTTGTACTCCCGTGCAAGTACAAATTTGTATCACAAAATATGCTATGTGTAAACTGTACCTCATTTAGCCAAACTCCAGGAAAATTCTGTATAGACTGTTTTAATCCCTAAATAGAAACTCAAGATCTGGGGCGAGAAAGGGGATGCGATAGGTAGGGTGTTTAACTCCATGGGAAAGTACTTCTCAGACATAAAAATACATGGTGAGAGGACAGTTCCTCATCTAAAGGAGTTTTTCTCCAGCCCTGAATGTTCAACAGAACATCACTGAGATGAAGTTCAAAATCAAGAGCGGTCTGCCCTTTTCCACGGTCACAGACAACGAAGGTTGCTCATAGAGGCCCCCATATAAGGATTACTTTTTATTATTCTTTTATCTTTTTTAAAATTTAGTTGTGCCAAGGTGAAGGACCCAAAGGAGGCTCATTCTCCAAAAATAATGTTGCTGAAATAAGTTCCACCTCCATTACAAGAACAAGCAGTAACTTGACCAAAGTATCACTCTCCGAAATAAGCTACAGTAACGTGGGAACATGGGCCCAGTTTTATTCTGCTGAAGTCATGCTGTCCATACTTGAACCCCTTTGGATACTTCCTCACCCCCACCTCCTACAGCCAACAGCCAGAATCCACTGCTGTGATGGAATTCACTCAGAACAGAGAAGTGTTAAAAATGAAGCATTATGCATTTTAATGGAAAAACATACTAGGAGCTATGCGCCTCGCTGCTATGAATAAATTGCTTCCAGGAGCCACTGCATTAGTTCTTCTGCTAATGTACAGCTGAGTTAGCCACTGCTGTGATTACTGTATGCCTAATTTCTTCTTCTTCATCTATTGCTTCTGCATCTGCACCAGAGGAGTCATTATGGGGGTGTAATTACTGATTTTGATCCAAAAAAAACATAAACTCTTTCCCTGTAGAAGACTTTTTTTTTAATCTTTTATGCATTCCCAAGTACTAAGGTACTAGTATTGATTTAAGTAACTTACTGCAGAACTTCAAAGTTTTAATTTGTGACTTGCTCCCCATAGCCTGCCTACGAAGAATCTCATTCAGTTATTGATGAGTCCCCATTTTACCAAAAGAGCTTAAGGTAATAATAGACAAACCTGATGCATACAAGGTGGGCACACTTCAGAAGTCTAAAAAGAGCATCCTCACCATGAAGCTTGCTTATCAACACTATTTCCACAGCTGAAATCCTGTATTTCTACACCCAAAATCACAAGTCAAGTTTATTCCCAGCAGAAGTCCACTGCCATCAGCAGACTGACATCAAAGACAAGCATGCACCAAACATCTCTGCCATGATGGGTTTGTTTGCTGCCATTTATTGTGTAGTCCTGGAAGCCACTGGTATTTTCATTTTTAACTTTCAGTACAGAAATAACTTTTCAACTACATTCTGAAACTGATTTTCAATCAGCATCAGAGCCTAGGATTTTAACTTTGTCAACAAATTAGTATACACAAAGAAAGTAAATACATATATGCCTAAACACAAATGTCAAAATATTTATCTATTCTAAACACCTGGATGACACAGAACATTTTTGCCATTAAATCCCACAAAAAGGCAAGAAGGCAAAGAGGTGATGAACGTTCCAAGTTTGCTCAGGGAAAATATTTCAACATGAACAGACCACACGTTCAGATACAATGGTCTGCTGCAATGTTGCAGATGTGAGAAGTAATGTCTTTTAAAGATACACGCTACAACGGATAAATACCAAAAGTCTAGCAAAAGCTGGAAATAATTCACAGCTGCTGAAAAAGTCAGTTTTATTTCTAATAGGAGATTTCATACCTACTGAACTCATTTATTTTTGCACATAAAACACAGTTAATTGTTTAAAACTCCCAAAAGGTACTTTTCAAAAACAAACCTTCCCAGCTACAAACAGCACACAATCCAGAAACTGCCAGAATAATCAATCCTATGTTTTTTCAGCAGAAGTCCAAAGTTCAAGACATCCCCATCTCTCAGTTCTCCCTTCTCCAAATTTGACAAAATACCACCAGTACATCCAGGAGCACACTCAGATGTCTTGGACTGCGCGGAGTTACCATTCCCACAGAACCATGAGTAGGCAGTTCATGTGTGCCTGTGGAGGCTGGCAGGGCTGTCACCAAGGGCCAAGGCTGACAGAGACAGAAAATGAGGCCAGGAGGGTTGTCAGATCTGTTTCAATCACGAGTGATTGGAAAAGGAAGGCACCTGAGGTCCCCAGCTGTCACAAGAACATTTTTCCAAGCACTATTCCCATGAATTCCACCTGTCTTGTTAGGCAATGAAAAAAAGACAAGCCTGAGGTGAGTTTTTTTACTTTCCACATCAACAGGAAGAATTCTCATGTTTCAAGTGAAAAAGCAACTTTCCTGATACCAAAGCCAGAAAACATGCAACTTGCCCTTCTGTAGGCTGCAAGGAGAACGCTTGCCTGCATGCACATTCACGGATTTTGTGGGAAGCATCAGCTATTTCTACGCCACTGACTAACGTATTTGAGTTTTTTAAGAATTATTTGTATGCAACACTTTCCTTGTCGATTGTGACACTAACACATTCTTCTCTGACAGTGATGTATCAGAAGAACATACACTATGAGAAAGTAGGGCTAGCTGTAATTCTCTTATTTTTGCTCCTACCACAAAAAAAACCCATCAGTTGGGCTGTGTTCCCTTATTCAAGTTTGCACAATGTATTCCTATTTAGAGCAGAGGACAGACAATTTCAACCATGTTCAAATTTAGTCAAACTGAAATAATTCCAGTCTAACCCCAAACAGATGCTCACACAAACCAACTCTGTGCAAAGTCACACCTTCAACATGCATTGGAAAGCCTCTTAAGTTGTCCCAGGTTCAGTATGGAGGCAAGCTCAAGGCATGCCACCTAAGGGTTACAGGCACTGGATTTGGCTCATACCCCAAAATAACAACCGAACAGGGAAGCATTCCAAGGTTGACAATTCTGAGCAGCACTACAAGAATAGAGGGCCCCAGCCAAAATGTCAATAGGTGCCAAACCAGTAAACCAAAACTGAAGTCATAAAGGCGAACAGCATTGCAAAAGTTTAATTTTAGGCATCATACAAATGCGTGAAAGATGTGGAAGGCAAAGAGTCCCTTTGCCTTCCACAGCACAAAAAAATCACACAACTGGATGCACAGTCAACAGGACTGTCAACACCATAACCAGCCTGCGACTCAAGGGCAACAATGAAATTTAGGAAGGCAAGGAAGATCCTAGATGATCTTCACAATTTCTCAACAGCATTAGACCACAAACCCCTGAAACTTTCTGGACAGTGAAATATACTCCTGGCACAAGTGGCAGGAGGTTGAAAGGCAAGCGAGTGTTCAGAAAAAAAAAAGGAAGAAGTGATAGAATGAGCAGTCATCACCCACTTTTATGATCTTTGCAGACATAATGTGATTCCAGTGAAGGTGAAGATGGATTATGCCTGAGCCTGTAAATCTGTCACAGCAGTAACTCCTGGGACTTCCATGGTGCCCCCAAAAAAGTTCTGGCAATTTCACCTCAGACAACCTACTGCTAAATCCAAGTAAATTCTGCTATAGTCAGAACAGTGGAGTAGGGTTTCTATGTTGCCTTATTTAAACTGATAAGATAATGCCTATCAAGCTACGTTATCCTAAAGTAAGGAACTTCCAACTATCATAATCATATGGTGAGCCATTTAAAATGCCACCGTCCAAAGGCAATACCTGCCTAAAAACTATTTCCTACTTTTCAAAAACGCTGATAATACTGTGAATATCAGCATGCTGTCATATGAACACAGTTCAAACACTGTCAACTGCTACTATCTGTTCCTTTGTACTATCTAATCTCTCATCGATTCAAACAGTTGTAACAGCTATTTCTGAATTAATTTTGCATAATTCAAGAGCATCCTTTTCATCTATGGTGGTGCCTAATTACTTTCCAAGCCCTGGCGTTCCAAGGAAAACGCTTTTGCACAATACCACAGGCATACTACACATCCCTGCTCTGTGTCTCAATTATTGGTGTCCAGTTTTTTTGGGTGCAAGTGCTTTGTCAGCCAGCCTCCCTTTAACAAGTTCTGTGTACTGAAACTGCTGTGCAAGGACTTGGTAAATTTGACTCTGGGACGGAAATGGAACTGCAGGTATTGTGATTCAAAACAACTTTGTACTGTTGACTTCTTTAGCAATTGTTTTCAATGGGGGCACATACAAGTTAATGTGCCTGTCATCAGACAGTATGTGACTTCAGGGACAAGGAAACCTTTGCCACCATATCCTTCTGGCCCAGGCAGAGCTGAACTCACTGCTCACCATTGTATCACAAAGACGAGGCAGAGCCAGCACAAGGCTGCACTCAGACAAGAATGAACTCCCATGAGAAACAGGAAAGCACCAAAAACAGACTGGGTCCTTTGCTAAGCCTTAAAAGAAACATGTGCAGCCTTTAAGCTCTGCACTAGAAAGGTGACTAGCAGATGGTAAGAACCTCTTGTTCCAGCACCCGAGGTGAGAAGTGAAGTGCTATTTGCTTCTATTGTCAACCAGGTTTTTCCCAAACTGTTTTATAGCCTCTTATCTTCACATTGACAATGAGGGGCCTGAGGTCATACACAGGCAGAAGGTTTACAAAGTCTTTGACAGGGCAGAGGTCCTATGTTCCGAGGCTCTCTAGTACACTCTAGTCCCACAGAAACCCATATAAAGCCCTAACTTTCCATCATCAAGAGCTGAGATTCTGACTTTCCCCTAACTCCTTCCCACCACCTGGGAAGCTCACCATGACTGAAGGGAAGTCAATTTAGATTACATATAAGGAGAACAGTAAAACACTGGAACAGGTTGTCTAGAGAGCTGGTGGATGCCCCATCCCTGGAAACATTCAACGTCAGGTTGGATAGAGGTCTGAGCAAGCTGATCTAGTTGCTCAGAGCAACTCATTCGAGGGCGGGGGGGCTGATTAGATGAGGTCCCTCCCAACCCAAACTATTCTGTGAATCCATAGCTACGCCTCCTCCTAAGATGTGAAGCGCACACCAGCCTGACGCACCCAAGAACGCGCCAGGCTCGGACCAGACCGCAGCCAGCGGAACCACGCCTGTGTTTGTCCCGAACCCTCCAGCCTCACCAATACTTACATGCGTGTTTGCGGTGGCATCGCGGTGTTTCAACACCACCAACAAAAAAGCGGCCAGAATTAAAAATAAATATACTAATTAGCTATTTCTAAAGTGGCATCCCCAGGCTCACAGAGACTAACTAATTAACAGAGCTCCTCCACATCAGCCTTATTAGAGCCGCCGCAGCCTTTTACGAGCCGGAGCCGTCGCGCCACGTGAGCGCGCCCCGCGGGACCGCGGCTGCCGCGCCGTCGGGACCGGCGAGCAGCGGGCGGGGGCGGCGCGGGGGGCCGGGGGCCTGCCCGCTGATGCCCGCCCCGGTCCGGGTGCTGAGGGGCAGCGCCTCGACCCCCGCGCCGCGTCAGCGGACCAAAGGCCGCCGCTGTCCCGGGAAGGCGGAAACGTGCCGGGCCGGCTCCCTTCCCCCCCCCGACCTGCCGCCCGCTCCGCGCAGCCGCGGGCCGCCTCACCGTGGCCGCGGGTCGCGGCCGCCGCCGCCCCCCGCCCGCCGCCGGCCCCTCCCGGCGCCATGGCCGCCCGCGCTGCCGCGGGAGGAGGAAGGGACGGAGGAGAGGAGGAGCGGGGGGCGGTGGCGGGTGGAGCCCGCCCGCGGCGGCGGGAAAGGCGGGATGGGGACGGGGCACCTTGTGTAGCCTGACTGGGGACGGGGAAGTGTCGTCTGGATGCTGCTGCGGAGCCCTGGGTGGTGCAGGCGCTCCCCCCGTGGCACCCGGCATCGTCCGTTCTGTCATACACACGCGTCGCAGTTAGTCTGAAAGGAGCGGTCTTTGCCTTGGGGGAATAAATAGGCTTTCATCCTCCCAGTAATTTAAACTGTAATTTAGTACAAGCGAGAAGTGTAAGCCTCTTGAAAACCTCTAAAAAGAGGGAGAATGCAGATGATGTAGCTTTAGAATCGTGAGGGTTGGAAAAGACCTCTAAGATTATCAAATCCAACCATTAACCCAGCACGCATGATCACCAATCCATGGCCCCAAGTGCCACATCCACACTATTTTTGAACACTTTCGGAGATGTGATTCCACCACTTCCCTCGGCAGTCTGTTCCAAAGCCTGATCCCTCTCTAAGGGAAGAAATTTTTCCTAATATGCAATCTAAACCTCCCTGGCAGAATCTGAGGCCATTTCGTCTTCTCCTATGGCTTTTTCCTTGTGAGAAGAGACCGACCCCCACCCTGCTACAACCTCCTTTTGGGTAGCTTCAGAGAGCAATCAGGTCTCCCCTGAGCCTCCTTTTCTCCTGTCTAAACAAGCCCAGTTCCCTCAGCCGGTCCTCATCAGGCTCGTGCTCCAGACCCTTCCAGAAATAGGAGAGCAATTGAAGACAGGATAAGGTCTGAGGGTTTGTTTCACACCCAGGTTTCTGTCTAGCAGCAGATGGGTGATCTTCCACAAGCCCTCTAGTCTGGATAGTTGGACCAGAACAGCAAGAAATTCACTTGCCTACGTAATCTGGCAGAAATAAACTCCTGATAACTGCCTTTATTGCTTTTAATTGATAAAATCAAATCAGAGGAATCAACTGTGCTACTCTGTAGCTTGCCTTCAAACTCGATTGTGAATTAGCATGCTAATAATAAATTTAGATTGTTTTGACTATTTAAATACCTTCTGGATAACGTAGAATTAAAAGTTATATATATGTGTTCATTTAGGGGAGCGCTTCAAAATGTGCTGTGCAGTCTGCCTACTGCAATGAGTTCCCAGGTCTGACTAGGTCTTTTAAATACTCTACTGTAATTATTGACTTAAAATAAAAGAGAAAAGGAACATTTTTGTTGGAAAGTGAAGGACAGATGAGAAAGTGTTGTCTTTTGCCATTCTCTGAATAGCCACCCTTAAAAGTGGAAGAGCGTCTCCGTGTACCATGGTATCTGATCCTCAGTGTAACACATGGTGGACTTCCCATTTAAGTACTTCCAAGCCTTTATATTCCAATCATATGGAGAGTATTTGTTAAGAGAGAATTCGAGGAGAGTTGTTACATGCAAACAAAGAACCCTTTAGCCAAAGCAGGCCATTTAAATACTGGTTTGCATTGCAATATCCACTATAGAAGCACCTGCAGTTGTCACTCAGGCTGAGGAAATAAGAAGCTTTGAGCATGAGGTGGGGAGGAGGGAATTCAGTAGAAGACAAAATGCAGGAATTATGTATAATATCAGCAAAATTGAAATGTGGACTTCTTAAAATACAAAAGAATAAAGATCTCTTGTGCGATACATTCCTGAAAGACTTGCATTTTATGTATTCCACTGCTGACCCTGGGTTTGGTTCTTTCGCTTGTCCCTAACAGTCTACATTATGAAGCACTTCGTTTGTTAAAAGCTGTCAAGAAGCTATCTTGGATTGCGAACAACAGATTTGAAATGACTGTGTTGACTGTCCTGTGCTAAATTAGAGTGAATAAAATTGCATTCTCTCACAATAGAGATGTGCAGCTATTATGCTGTTACAGATACATTATGAGCTGCCTGATATCTTCAGCTATTTTATGCAATTTGTTGCTTTGTTTCTCTTTTTTTTTCTATTAAATTTACACTTCATTTTATACTTTCACAATCATTCTCCTCAGCATTTCCAAGCTCTTCTTGTCAGTTGTTGCTCTTTATGTTGCTCTATTAGAAGTGTGGGTTTGGATTTTTTTAAATTTTGTTACTTTCATTTTTTTGCAGCTGTATCGCAAACACATGTCAGTGTGGACTTTCCATCACTGAATTCCTGGCCATTTTCTTTACCTCTTTTCATATTACTTCAAAGTTCATTTTTCTACTGCCCAACAGTTTTTGTGTTATTGCCTTGTCAGTAGGATCTCATCAGCTGCTCAGATGAGGTTCAGCTGAATTCTGGGTACTCTTTAACTTCAGCCTTACATATTAAGCCTGAATTATTTTGCAATTACTGGGTCCAGAATAGTTTCTGACCTTGCTCATCATCTCATGAGAGCATTGCTGATAATGCCTTAATCCAAGTTTTCAAACTCATAAACTGTACAATGAAATTCATAACAATGAGTTCTGTCTTGGGCTAAGTATGATTATTATAATAAGACTATAACTTTCCAAACAGATCAAATGCGTACTGAAGGAATTATGAGCTGCTCAGAATATGTATCAGGTATAGCAGCTCCATCAGTTTATGGGATACTCAGTAACACACCACTAACATCCTGATGCACAGTAAAATTACAGGACAGAACCACCATCTCTGAAGTGACCTTGTAAACAGAAAATTTGTTTACCATGAGTTTCAAATGAACAGATACCGTTCTAGGTTATAATTTTGAACTTTACTGCTGTGAATTTACCAAGCTCAATAAACATTAAAATTAATCCTTGCTCCTGAACTCTGTTTTCACTGCCCCCTCTAACAGTCTCTAATTTGGGGGCCATTGTAATCACAACTGGGGGCTTTGCTCCCATCTTCCTGCCACCACGCTTCTCTGAGACCTGTCAAGCATTTTAAGTAGCATGCACTTTCCCACACTTCTCAATGAATGCTGACATACCTAACTTAAAAGGATTACTTTCTGCTGAGAGGAATTGTAATCTTCTTTTCCTGCTCTGCAAATCCTCTAGTAAGCGAAAAAGAAAGGCTAAAATCTGTTCTGCTGTGCAGGGCAAATCACCATCTCAGAAGGTATAGAAGAAAACAACAAATCCAAGATTTACTTGTGGTCACGCTTGTCCAGGAGCTGTGTCCCTGACTATTAACTCATTGACATCCTCCATCATTATTTTTGGTGCTTTGATATTTTCTGTTTTAGTTTATAAAAGCTATATGAATACACACACAATTGCTACTGTGAATGGTGCTCAGGACAAAACACTTCTCTCAAAGATATCTAAAAGGAGCTACAGATACAGAAATGCCTTAACTTGACCCCAGATTTTAATATTATGTATTCTGTTAGCAAAACCAAGAAACATACTTTTAGCATATATACAAAACCTAGCAGTTTTTCAAACTGTCTAAGGTCAATTTGCAGTATTTTCAAAAGCTGTTGCCAAAGATATTGGTGGTAGTGGTGAAGGTTTGTGCTCCAAGGACGGGTTGTGGGTGGTATCTGACACAACAACAAAATCACAAATGTTCCTGCTACGTTGATTTCCACCCACTCATCTCAAAACCTCTCCTCACACGTGGTGGTTGTTGCAACAAGTTGGCTTGTGGGTGAGGTTGAGGGCAAAGATTGGGTGATCTTAAACTACCAACTGAAAATGAAGTCGCAGGTTATGCTTTTGCAATAGTAATCTGAAAGCTAAGAGAGCCTTCCTTATGCTCTCTCATCATTCTCTTAAAAGAGTTGCAAGATGTGGAGTAGTTTGCCAATAAAGCTTTCACAGGTGAAAATTAAATTTTCTTGTTTCATATTTTGTTATGGTTATAAACCAATATTTTGTTTACAGTCATTCATAAAGTAGATGAACCAGATTCAATGTCCCCTCCCCTTTCCATTCAGTTATTAGACAGCAAGCTGTACTCACAAGGTGAATGAACACCAGCTTCAGGCTTCCTCACAGAGAGTGTTTTCCTTTCCGGTACTACACTGCTGCAGCAAAAAATCCAGACTCCAAATTTATGAGAAGATCTTTTACATGCTTTACTTGATCTAATCCTGCAAATCTAAGATCAAGGTGAACAGATATGTCCATTGCTAATGCTCCGTAAAATTCCTTGTTGATGTTTGGAAGTGTCTGCCATGTGTTTTTGTTAAATCTTAGCTGTATTTCAGCCCACTCTGATGGATGACTACTTCCAAACTGCCCCTGAGGTGACTGTGTTAGCTGTAACTGATTCCTCCTTGGGTAAATTCTGCAGCATCAGCAGAGCTGGAACATTTAGGCTGAAGATGGGAAATGCCCTTCTCTCCTATACCTTTCCAGCCATTCATCTGGGACAAATGAGTCTTATTGTTTCAGAGAAACAAGCTTTGGATTTTCCTTTCAGTGGAAGTGGAGGGGTTTTTTGTATCCTGTGAGCTAGGATTATCTGACCTTTCTCCTCTTGCTCTGCGTGGTTTAGAAAAAGGCTAGGAACATGTAACAAAGCTCCATTTAATCCACATTCTCCAGTCATTCACTTCCCAATTCTTTCTCCTGTGTCATCCTTTTAATTTCTTTATGACGCTGATTTGTCAGTTCTGTAAATCCTTCTGAAGATCACTGTCACTAACAAACTCCAGACTCACCAAAGTTTGCCTAGCATAAATTTCCTCAAATAATTGTCCAATTGCCATTCCATTTTGACATCTGAAGCTGAGAGAGCAATCTGCTCTGACTTCTCATTCCTAGCAAAGTCTTTGCATCAAAGCTCTTCTCTTGTATGAAATGTCATCCTTCATGACTTCTTGGGGAGCTTTAGGCTTGCTATTTTCATTGCTTTTGCAAAGTTCAGTTTCAGTTTCCATTTCAAATGCGTTAGTCAGTATTGAATTTTTGCAAGTATTTCTACCACCTTACATAAGAATTTCTTCAACTCGATTACATGCTGACTCAATGGGTTTTTCTCTTGGACTTCTTAACCTCCCTTAGAAAGCACCTGCATGAGTTAAGCAATAAGTTGAAAGCACAGGGAAACACAGCTCGTCTCATTTAGAAGCAGAAAATGAAGATATGTGCTAGGTATTTCTTTGATGCATTCTCATTTACTTACGACTTAAAGACCCTTTTCTGCATTAAAACAGGAAAAAACAAAAAACAGACTATTTTATTCTGCATGGTTCCATCCCATCCAGTGTCTACCCAGAACTAGAGTTCACTTTCTTTAGCTTCCATCTGGGCTATGTGTCCTCACTCTTTTCTGCTTCTGAAACCGCTTGCCATCTCAGTCTTGTGTTTGTATTCAAATTCCTGGGAAAGCCTTCCCTTCTTTCCTCTGAGATAATTTTTGCACTGGTGTTTTATATGGCAAACACTTTGGCAGGTGGCCTCTATTATGTTAGCTCGTTTAATTCATAAAAGGCTTAATCACTTCTTTTACATAGCATGCCTAGAATCTGGCTAGTGGACCCATCAGCCCGTATTAGACACACTTATTAGCAGCTAACAGTATGTTTCAGCATCACATATGGTGTCACTTGCCATGTGGGTTTGCCTATGAATATCCTATCTCTACACTACTGCTGGGAATATAGCGAAAGGAGAAAGGTAGAATTTTTTTGCTGTCTATAGTTTCAATTTCAGGTGAAGGAAGCTGTGTCTCTGTTCTGCAGTCTTCCCCTTTCTTTCATCTGACCCCCTTTTGGGAGTTCACGCAGGAAAAATATCTAAAGTATGCAAGCAGTAATGTAATATTATGAATGGCACTGCACGTTAAATAACATAATAAACACATATATCATTGATGTCCAGAGCCACAAGGTTAGAGGATGCAAAGACAAAGCATAAAGCACTATGAGGTAAAAGTGTGATGTTTTGCCTTTCTGTGACCCAGACGTTGTACCACCTGGGTTCTCCTGAAAATCCGAATTATATAGTGTCCTACTGCTTTCCACAGCCACTAAAATGAAAGTGGAATTAACTTATTACCAGGAGTTGCTAACAGTGTGCCATTTATCAAATCTTTGCAACAGGAGGGGATGGAGCCAAGACAACATGCCAGAGTGGATTGGACAAAATGCAAACAGAAGCAGGAAAATTGAGCAACAGCAGCACAGGTCTGAAGGTGAAAACTGGGAGAAAAAAGCACAGAAGCAGAGAATAGGCTCCTGCAGCTTTTGTCTCCTCTCTGGCAGCCAAAGCATCATATCCCTTGGGAGAGCTAAATAGGATTCAACCCTAGTCCTGACCATGTCACCACCTTTCTGCCTTGCTGGGACTAAGGTGGCTATATTTAGTAGTAAGAAACTCTGGCTCTCACCCAGCTTTTCATATGACTCCTAGATTAATTTACACAGAGCACAAAAGTGGTGCTTTTGCTAAGGCACCTTCTCCTCATAGCCCAGTCTTGTGGGAACAGCCTTGTTTTCCCAATTCTTCAGGATGTAGCCTAAAATCTTGAGGTGCACTAACAACCTGCACTGGTGTAGAAAAGCAGCATCACTAACTCTTTCCTCTTTTCATCTCATAGAGTGGACAGAATCCTCAAGTTATATTTTGCCAGCACCGCACATCTGCTTAGGGCACCATAAAACCTTCAGCCAAATGTCTGCGATTCAAGATGATCATCATGCCTCAAAGAGCTAGGTAGTAGAAGACTACTGGCCTGCAAAGTAGGAGCATCTCAGGTATTATCTGGTGGCACTTGGAAGCTGCTGATGGGTAAGTGCCCAAAGACTTCTCTCAAACCTCTACCAGCACCTGTACAGCATATGAGCAAGGTCCTTTCCTGCTGGCATACTCCAGAGGGAAGCAGATAATGGGCTCCAGTGTGCCCTCAGTGGCCCTACTGCAGTTCTCTGAAAGCCTGCAATTATTTCAGGAACACTGCCCCTCTTTTGCCACCTGCAAACGAACTGAAGCAATAATTTCCCCCAGCAAGCATTCATAACTACAAGTTTAGCGGGTGACTCAGCACTTCCAAACTGAATAGCCAGGCACCTTTTACTTCTGTTCCTTTCCACATGAGTCTGTGTGTGCTGAAACAACCTCCTCACACAGCTCCAGGAATACCCTTGCAGAATGTCCCACATATGCTCCCACATACCCATGCAGAATGTCTAGGGTCATTGTCAGGAATCCTGTCCCTGGCTGAAGGTGCAGTCTGTGACTGTGATGTGATGGGCTTTACCATTAACAAGGAGTGTTGCTAATGTCTCCAGCTCAGCAAGGAACGATGCACCCTCCCTCAGGAAGAGCTATCTGGGGCCATAGCCCTGAAAAAGTGTTTGCCACCATCTCTCGTACCTTACCACTGGAGAGAATGAGACTTCTGCCAGTGCTCAGTGTCTGGTAGACATGACTCTCTGTGTTGGATCTGTCTATGTTTTGTCACTGACTGGAGCACAAATTGCAAACATAGGGCTGGACATTACCCAATGGAGTTAGCTTATTTCAATGAACTTTTTTGCTTGGGCTTTACCTGTCCTTCAGCTTTTAAAGGAGAAGATAAGCCTTCTTAAAATGCATGGCAAAAATTATCAAGAAATAGCATATTTCATTAGAAATGGAGGGTTTTGGGAAGTAAGTGTTCTGTTTCCCACTTTATAGTCAACTGTGTCATACACCCTCTTGTAATATGAGGATTGAACTCCACCATAAAAGGATTTTCAACATCGTCTTCATAGAACAGTTACAAAATCTCACAGCTTTCATGGAAGGATTACCTGCCTCCCAAAAGCATGTTAGAGAAATTTATCCTTTGCATTTGAAAGTTGCACAGGTCAAGAGTATTTACAGTCTACTACAGAAAACCTGGAAAATGTTGTCTACTATGCAAATTAATTTAAATCCAGCTTAAATCCAGTCCACAGGCCTGTGAGTACTTCCAGTGATCGCTTCAAATTACTTTAAAGTGAAATAAAATAGCTTTTATAAAAATACATCAAAGTTCTTTACGGTTCTAACAATGTTTTAGGACTAAGTTTTAAAGGGTACTAGCAATAATGAGTGCAAGAAGTTCAAACCCCTGCAAGAGCCCACATGGTACCTAAGCTGTACCTGGTGCTGGATTCTAGGGGGCCATTCTGTCCCTCACAGTCTAAGAGAAGGAATATGTAGATGCAATAATCACTAAGGAGGAAATGTGGGAAGAGTCACATATTCCAGAAATGTCCTGATTATATCTGTGCTCTCAAACCACCCAGATTTCCTTTTTGGGGCAAGGGGATGATATGTGGCACAAGGGAAATCTTTTGATACATCTGTCACATTGCATCTGACTTTCTTTTAGTCTCGAGCACTAGGTACATAACCTGAGGCACAGCTGCTGCTCATGCTGTTGGCTTTACTGGCAGGCAGGATCCTGTCGCAATTATCAGGAAAGACGCGACAACCTACTGGGTTCAAGGGGAAAGCAGGTCTCTATTTAAGACGGCTCCCCTATTTGTAAGGGGGAGAAGGAAGGTTCTGGAACTGTGGGTGGATACATGACAAATAAGGAAAGGGAAGGAGGGCACAGGACTTATAAGGAAGAACATGGGAGGAGTCTTATCCAAACAAGGGAAATAGGGGAAGGTTACAACCAAAGGACTCCCTGAAGCAACATCTCAGCCTTGGCCACATTGATCTTCATCACTGGTCTACTCTGGCCTCCAGTCGGGAGGTCTGGAGACACACCATCCATAACGCTGCTGCTTCCTTTGAGAACGCACGCAGGATCGCCATCGAAAAGACAATGCAGAAAGAATCGTGTCTTGCCGATACCATCCAAGGAGTCTTTCTGCTGTGCCTTTTGAAACTGGTCTTGTCTATCTCACATTGACCTCTTTAGCCACCAGCGTGCTTGCAGAAAATGTGGGTAGAGCCCTTCCCAAATCTTCGTTCGCGAAGCCTAGCCATGATGATGACAACCAACTATTGAAGCCTAGCCATGATGATGACAAACAGCTATTGAAGCCTAGCCATGATGATGACAACAACTGCACTGCAGCAGAATCCAGCCAATGGGATGACAGGGATAAAGCATGAGGGAGAGAAAACTGTAAAATCGAATAAAAATGTTGGGGTACAGAACAGTTGAACGTGCATTAACACTGGATTAAAAACTCTTTAACAACAACAGTCTCTGTTTCTGTAGATGTGTATCCAGTCCAGTCACACTACACTTTCTTCCTCATAGATCTCTGCCAAGGTGTCTTGCATCTTCTGTTTCCATAACCTAAATTTCTCTCTCTCGTCATAGGCACTTCCAACAGGATCCTATGGAAAAATTTGTGGGTGCTTTCTTTGACCAAAACAAGGTGGATTCTCCACCTGGTCCTATAAAGCACAAGCCCAAACTCAATGTAATTGGTTCTGTTTTAAAAATATTTTCCTAGCCAATCAGTGTTGCACTATGGTTCAAAGAAGTCAAGTATGTAAAAATAGAGTCTACTGTAGGAATAGCCCCTCTTCTTTCCTTTTATTTTTATGTATTGATAACTAAAATTATCCTCTCCATTGTATCACTGCAAAGACTCTCCAAATCAGACCCTATCTTTAGTAAAGGTGATCCATTACTCCAAAGACTTATGGGCGTTTCTGTTAGAGAGGGATAGGTTTATACTACCATACAATTAGGAGGACCACTCTATATCTAAGGTCTTTCTGTCATTTGTTAAGATAGATGTCATTTTTCTGTTGTTGTTACAGGAGTGAACTCATTACAAATAAAGGTTTCTCCACCCTTGCAATGAGGGTAAGGTAGTAATTAAGTGAATTGCACACACATCTCACCTGCCCTTACCAAAAGAGGAATTCAAAAGAATTGGTGAGGGAAAGGCCACATGCCCCACAAACACACAGAAGCTTCTGCACATTCCTGAAAAATAAAACCTTAGTCTCAGGACTCCTTGTACATGTTCTAGCATTTTCCCTTCCTTGTGTCTCCTGCTGAGTAGCTATCACCCACAATTTGCAAAAAGAATACATCCCTTTCTCCAGAGGAGATGCAGTAAGGGCTACAGTATGCAATATTTGCAGATTCATGAGGGGTTGTGGCCTCTGTTACACTCCTAAAATTGTTCCCCATAGGAACAAACCATGGTTAGTCAGAACAGGGGAAGCCCTTTGATCCTGCTTATCTTTTTTCAACATTAATATTGCTCAGTTGTCCACAGTGTCCCCTCTCCTGTATGCACACTTTACACTGAATGTATTTCTGAGCAATTCATAAGGCAGCAAGTACTGGTGGATTCTAGTACAGAGAGGAACAGACAGGAAGTTCAAATAGGCAGCTTGAGAGAGATTGTGGCACCGTTTATGCCACAAGAAAAAATCCAAAGAGAGCAGTTAGGTATCCTTGGTGGCTGGTGTGTTCTATCATGACATCTACTGGGTTAGTTAGAGAGTTTCTTGTGATGGTGACAATACCTCCTACATGTTTAAACAGAGCTTAGCAAACTAAAGCCTCAAGGCAACTGGCAACACAGTGAAAAACCATATATTCAGGTTAAATGACAGAACATGGAGAGACAGATCACTGTGCTTGGATTTCTTTCGGCAAGGTCCTGTTACAAAAGCGGTAAATCAGTCACCAAATCCACTAAATCCCTCAGGAGAGAAGACGAGCCCTTTGTTCACATGCCACGGTAAACAGCAATGAGAGCCTGAAAATTTTTCCATGGGGAAGCATGCCATGCAAAAGGTGGTAATGCCTGGCTTGACTGATCTCCAGGACAGGCTTTGCACCTACTCTGCTCAAAGAAAGCAAGAACACAGGTGATGGCTGAGGAACAAACACTTATGCCGTCTTTGTGGAATCCAAACACTTGGCTGACATCAAATATTTATTCTCAAATACTACCTCCCTTGGAAACAAGCGGGAACACAAAGAAAGACTATTTCCCTGTAGCCACATAGAGAACACAACCATAAGGGCAGGTTTGCACGAGCACTAGCTCTCTGCCTTACCCCCCTTTCCTTATGCAGTTTTGGTCTGATTCCAGATTGGTTTGCCTTCCTTTGTGCAGCTGGCAGGGCACTAGATCTCTCCCTTGGTAGGATGTGAAGGAAGTGGTGGCTGGCTGGCTTTACCTTTCTCTCTCCACTGATCACCTCCTTTCCTGCAGTAACTCATCAGTCCAGTGCCCCTTCCCCTTCTTCTCTCGTGGGTTCTTGGCAGCAATTCTCCTTCTGTCATCAGAAGTGTAACAGCTGGACTGGGAAAGTAGGACTTTGGCAGACTGAGAAGAAGCTGAGTTCTCACGTCCCAGCAAAGAGAATGTGGTGACAGCCACAGCAGAAGTACTATATCTCCTCAAAATGGCTTGGCATCAGCAAAACTGTGATTTGAAGAAACTCAGATTTGTTTACTGGGGTTGTCTATGCTCACAGGAGAGCCTGTCAGGAAGGAACATAAGTGGGTAATGGGGAAATCATCACTAGTGCACACATTTTCCCTCTGGTCTTTGCAGAGTTAAGGTGCATTTTTTACAGCAAAACTTGTTCAGCAGTAGGAGCACAAGATGGTCTCCAATGTCAAAGCATGCCCTGGCTACCTAAGACGTTCAGCACAGTCCAGAGCAGCATGACTTCCAGCTCTGCCAGAGGAGAATTGGGTTGTGTGTGTGCACTGCCAAATGTAGGGAAGTAAAATATTGTTTTAGCAGGATGATGAACAAATTAGGAAGAATGAAGGTCTGCAATGGCCTAAACATAAGCATGTTGCTAAAAGTCAAGTTTCACCAGTATTTTGACAGAGATCCTTCAAGAGTCTGTCTGACTCACCGTCTCTTGGATTCTTATATTCTAACCACCATCTTTCTCCTGCTGCCCATTTCTGGCTGAGTTTCACTAGTTTGTTGAAGGGTACCACTTCTTTTCAGGAAGCATCATGTTTTATGTGCTTTTGATACCCAGAAGAAGGGATGGTGCATTGCAGTCACAGCCACTAGTTGTTGCACTTCCCAAGAGTTGGCCATTTTGTAAGTTGCTTCCCTGACTGGAGGCTAAGTAGGAAGAATATCTTCAAGGCTCTTATTAGCATGCTGTATCTCCAGCGTTATTACCACACAAATCTTTTACTGTGAAAAAAACCAGACCAATCATCCTGAAACCAGTTCTGTACCTGCACTTTAATGCCTGTACTTTGCACTGAAACATGGGTTATAGAGAAATATGAGTAAAATGTATTTGCTTGTTCAGTCTAGCAGGCAACTACCTTGAGCCAAACCAATAAACCACGTTTCTAAAAAAGCCTTTTGCTTCCTGTAGAATACTGCTTTGTTTGCCATCATTATTTGGCAAATAGGAAAGGGCTTATCTCTCCTTCCCAGAAACAAGTGCAGCTATAGAAGAGCTCCAGAAACTTGTCAGTTTTTACTAAGAAAAAAATATTGGTTTAACAACTCCTGCCAGGAAATTATCTGAACCTTCAGAAAGAGAGAAGGTGTAAAAATTAGTTCACTGGGCTATACCATTCTCTTTTGATTTTTAGTGTTGAGTTCCGATTCAAGGATCAGGTGTATTTTCAAGGGCAAATTACAGTAACCTTTAACATTAGAGCATTCTGATATTAGATATTTCATGGTTAGCTGCAAAATTAACATTTAGCCCTCCCGTGCAAATTTTTGTCTGATTAATTCATAATTAAAATTTAAGCAACTATGTCTGCTTTCTAGCAGACAAAGAGGCAAAAAGGCATAGCTTTGACCCTAGTTACAGTTTTGTTTAACCCCCTCCAGAGAAACATAGTTACTGTGCATTAATATACAGCCTTTCACCACCAGACCTGTTAGTGTACATTATGGACTAATAATAATAATTATACTGTCAAACAATTCAAACTGTGTAACAATACAAGCTCCTCTGAAATGTGAAGCACTATAGGTAATGAAACCTACTTTTCTTTATACAGTCAGCTCAAACCTCTTTTTGAGAAATCTGGTGTTAAATAAATAATGGGCCTGGTTGCCCCCTCCTCCAAGAGAAGCCATAGGAGGGAACAGAGTGGGAGGAAATCTCCAGGAAGTTTTGCCTTGTGCCTAAGCTTTCGCCTGAGAGTGGAGTTGCTCATTCTCTAGGTTGCCCTCTCCTCCCATGCATTTGAATGGACACGTAAAAAGACATTTCACCTGGAAGAGATTTTGCCAAGGGTCTCAGGCTGGCCCAGATAGGATATATGGGCTCTTCTTGGCATGGCCATTGTCTTTGTGGTTTACTGCGTGTGCTGAAAGGACAATCTTGAAGCGCAGCATCATTACCACAGCGATGTCTGTTTCTCTTTCCAGGAGTTATGGGGCTTGATGGCCATGCAGTGGATCCTCTTGGGCCATGGCCAAAACTCTGTGGTAGGACAGTGACCCTGTTTTGACTCTAGTGTTAGTAATCTGCCTGTTTCTAGAGCACAGTTTTACTGTTTTCTATGCCATGGATTAACTCAGGATATCTATGTGGCTTGTTCTCACTAGCACCTTTTGTTAGTTTAGTCCCTAATTGTAAATTAGAGCTGTGAGAGCAGGTGAAGCTCAAAGTCTCCTACAATTTCAGTGTGGCAGACACTGAAGGAATCTGGCAGATGTCTTCATAATTCTGAGCATATGCTTGTGCAGAGTTAATGCTACAAGCAGAAGTCGCAGGGTGCAGTGTGGTACTGGTGTGCAGATGAATGCTTTGAGAAACTTTGTTAGTAGCTCTTCACTTCCCACCTTTGGTCCTGAAGTTGTTTCCCCACAGGTGAGGTGTTGTAATAGCCACAGTTAATGACAGCTCCTGTGAGCCACTGCAGCCAATGGGATGGCTCTGCCCTGGACCTGAGCAGGAGCAGACACAGGCTCTGTGGCAGTGGCTGAGGGATGACAACTTCCAGCAGCACCAAGCATGCAAGGACAGTTCAGTGACTGCTGCCCCCCCAGACATTGCCATGTGATGGAGGTGTGATGGAGGATGCTGTGGAAAGTGGTACCAGCAGCCAGGGCTGGGGTTATCCGGGGATATCATGGGGCTGGAGTTTATCCTGCTCGCACCTTGTGGACTGACTATGTCATATGCAAACCTGCTTTTCTAGGTCAAAGCCACGCGGCACAAAACACATCCACTTTTCCCCATGAATCCTTCCTCTCAGGTACACACAGGTAAAGGTGCCCTCATCCATTTCCTGCCATCTGCCGCTGGTTTTTGCTTCACCGTTTATGCCCTCAGACTCACCTGAACCAAACCTCCAGGGAGGAGGAACAAAACAAGCCATCTACGCCGGGGGTCTCCCCCTCTGTGCCTGCGGGCGGCGGGCGCGGCAATGGTGCCATCTCATGGAGCCGACGCGAAGAGCAGGGTCCGCCCGGAGACCGGGAGAGGGGCGAGCGGGAAAGCGATGTCCTCGCCGCCACAGCACTCGCCTTGCCGGGAACCGGCCTGCGAGCGGGCACAGGCCGGCCCAGGGCACGGCGACAGTAGAAAGGGCAGGACTGCGGGGCACAGGGAAAATGTCAGCCAAGGCAGATCCTCGGGGCGAGCAGGCCGAGTTCACCAGCCTGAAACCTCATAGGAACTCCCATGAGGAAGTCTGGGATCCGAGATGCTCGGGTGAAAACCACACGGATGTGAACTCCTCTGCTGTGTGCTGGTGTAGCTTCCTGGACTTTGCTAGATCGAGTCCTGTGAAACTGAGAGGAGATCAGACTGCTGGAACCTAATTCATCACACTGAAAATCTGGCTGAGCCATCCCAGCTGGGACTAAGGGCTTTGGTTACTGAGCAAAGAGGTCCCTCATACCTGGGCTCTGGCCCCTGAACTACTTCTCCCCCCTCTCCGAGTTACCATAGCAATGCTGCTTAGGAAGGGATGGGAAACTTTGCTGGGGTGCCCAGACTAGGCAAACTTTCACTGTGTTCTTCCCTGCACTAAGCAGCTGGAACAATGATTAATACCAAGCCAGGAAAATAACTGGGATCTAAAACATTCCTAAGAAAAAAATAAAAATCACAAAAAAACTGAAGAGACCTATTAGTTCATTCTGTTTGCCCCCCAGCAGTCAGAGAAACAACAGTGAGCAACAATTTGTCCTATAGCACACACACTGTACTGTACTGTGTGGATGCAGATTCTCCTCCTACTTAGATTGGTATAAATCAAGAAGCCAGCAGAATTACACAGGTATAAAAGTGGTATTATCAGTTCCTGGGTCTCTTTAAATATTACTGAACCCAACTGCTGATTCTTCTTTGTTTGCCTGTTAGAAATTATTGTTAAAAAGGCACACGCATTTATCCATAGCACACTGTATCATGCAAAGCAGTTCTTTTATTGGCCTTGATCTTTCTTTTTACTTTTATTATTTCTTTGAAGAAATGCAGGATTATTACCTCGATCTAGCCAGCTGGCCTGCTGAGGCTTCCTTGGCTACATCAGGGGTTTCTCTTTTTTCTAATCCTCTCTTTATGGATAATCCTTCTCTACCTTCTAATGACTCTTGGCTAAGTATCGTATTTTGTTATTACTACCTGTTGTTTAGAAATTCATTTTATTTGGTGTAGGTGTTGCTAATTGCTTGCTAATGAAAACCTTACTACAATCAATGTGGTCAGGATTAGGCTGGCCTTCATGTCAATTAACTCTTTCTTCCTATGTGCTCTGATTTAGATTTTTCTCATGCACTTTTCAGTTTTTAAATATCAAGAAAAATTTTATTTTTTGAGTTCCAAGGTATAAGATTCTGTACACTTCCAGGTAGCATAGGGAACTTTTACTTCCCATGAGAGATTTTAAAAATGCAGAAGTTGGCATTTTGTAATCTGCAAAATGTTTGTACATGTAAATGCAGGGATATCTAAGGTGAGTCCTGGGATAAAATGTGTAGGAAAAATCTACAGCTTAGAAAAAGGAATAGAGATCATTCTGTTTCATGTAAATATGGATAATCTTAAGGCAGGGAAGACTCCTAAAGACTCTTTGTATTCCTCTATCATACATGCTATTTAGGCACAATATGTATTGTCTTTACACACCGAGAATGAAAATAAGCCCCATTTATTAAAGAATTTACAGTTTAAAAAGACGAAGGCAGATCAATAGCATTAGGAAGACAAAGAGCAACAGCTGTGCAACATAATAAAAATACAAAGCTTGTCAGTTACCATTCCCTCCTCCCCCTTTATTTCATTCCCTCAGCCTGATCTTATATCTCACCAGTTGCCTTATAGCTACCTTATCAAGAGGAATAATGGATTCGGGCAGGTGATGCACCAGCCCACATACTGCCCAAACTTTTTAGGAGGAAAGTGCAATGCAAGATGCACCTCCTTGGGCAGAGATGCCCAAGAAGCTGCTTCCTGCCCCAGAACTCTCCTCATACTTTGGGAAAAAGATGAACCTTCAGCAGCATAAAGTAGAACCCACCAGTGTCCCCATCCCTCTCTTCCTTAGGAAGGGAGATGTGAGGTAGCTGACAGCTAACATGGGTCCAGGTGCATGGCAATGCCCTATTTGGGGAAAGCAGCTGCTGAAGTCCTGACCCCGCAGCCTGAAAAACCCTGGGGACTCTTTGATGAAGGATTCATTCGTCTGACTCCTGGCTCTGCTGTGGATAATCACAGCTCATCTGAGACTACACAGCATTCCACTCAAAGGACCCTTGGGGCCTTTTCAAATTAATTTTACCTCAAAATGAGATTTGTTTTCAAAAACCTGAGCCAGAGTGTTCTGGAGTGTCTCCGGTATCTGAAGTTAGAAAACCATAGCTAAGAACAGTCCTTAACTTCCTGCTTTGCGTGCTGTATAATGCATCAGATATTGGAATGTGATAAGAATCCAGCATTGTAAGTGGCCAAAGTAAACCCAGGAAGCTACACTATTACTGCAGGTAACAGTTGGGACAAGTAAGGAAGAATTTAATATTGAAAAAAGAGAGGGAGAAAAAGGGTCATATCACAAAAGTCTAGACAGCTTTTGTTTCCTTGCTTCAGTATCATCCAGATTGCTGAATATTAGTGTGCTTTAACTCTTTTTCATCAGAGTCTAGACCTTTCTGAGTTTCTTTGACAGTCAAGGCATTGTGGTATATCACCAGGATGTTATTCAGCTGATCTTTCCTTAATAAAAATATAAATGTCTTTATTATTTTTTCTAGTCACCATTGCCAGTTCTAGTCACCAGTTCTGCAGGGCACCAGACAACTGTGCTACTGTGTGTGACTGATGGCACCTCGCCAGTCTTGTGTAACCATATTATTCATTTGTTCATTTATGCTCAAAGCAAAAACAGATTGGCACTAGCTTTTCAAAGCTGGCTTCAGCAAAGCCTCAGTACTTTAAGCCACCAGTGAGGAGAACGGGGAAAAAAGAAGGGTTGGATTGGAGCAAAGAAGGACGATTGGAGCAAATCAGGAATCAAAATAAACATCCCAGAGAGCAGCATGTCAGGTTACTTGGGTGTAGATTCTGCTACCTCTCTGGAAAAGTGAGGGAGTGGGGAAAATCAGGTAACCTGGGTAACACTACAGAAGCAAGCCACTGCTATGGCAGCTGGGGTGATGCCTCTCACCCTCTTCCATACACCACATGCTTTTTGGCTCAGGTAGAGACACAGCGTCAGCACAGGTCCAGGACCGGCGGAGCTGCATGCCCTCTGTACTGACGCCAGGCTGAAGGCTGTGCTCAGAAGCAGGACTACAGAGTGGGGACAGACACATGGCTCCAGCCCAGCCAGCACTGAGGCTGCACTGAGCCATCCTGCTAGGATCAGGCACTGGCAAAGCTTCTTATCTTGGGCTTGATGCCACTCACCTGCAGGTGACTACTGGCTTCAGCAGTCCTGTGGCATTTGCACAGCAGTCCCAGATATAAGCTAATGGATGTGGTTGGACCTAGGCTAGATTTCCCTAAAGTTATCATAAGCATCTCTGCACCCATATGTAAGCTATTGTCAACTAAAAGGATTAAAATGTAGGTCAGGCATGCACTAGTTACCATGAATAAAAACCATTTGGAGGCAGAAGGGCTTTTAAAGTCTATGCAGAACTTTTCTTTCATCCTTCTTTCCTCACCATGGAAATCATTTTGCTCACTCATCAGCCATTCAGCTCTTCATTACTGGGGACAGAGTCTTTTCCTGCCTTTGGCCCAGCGTATCTCAGCACCCTCAGTTCTAGGGTAGGCTTTGAAAACCAGACAGTGATCACTACTGCTGTCATACCCTGAGACCAGACATCCTGTTTCAGTTTAACTGCTTCTAATAGCAGAGAGCTTCAAAGGACTCATAAGCTTATTTTTTTACAGCTCGGGCCTCTTCACCCAGCTCAGCTGCAGCCAGAGAGCGTCTGACAGACACCTGGAACAGTGAAAACTCAGTGAAGGGTAACCAGCTCATCTTTTTGATGCAAACCAGTGTTGGGGGACAAGGGAAAGGCAGCTCAGTGTAACGGCAAGGAGAAAACAGTAGTGCAGAGAACCAGAGGCAAAAGGCCAACTAAAGGCTTGGGCTTGGTATTGTCCAGCAAAATCTGTAGGTAGGAGGTAAGTTCAGGCCTCACTTGCACATATTTGTGTGTTGCTGAAGCTGTTTGCTTGGATGGTAATTCTGGCATGTGAAACTTCCCTACTTCCTTGCACCAGCAAAGCTGTAGATACTTTTGGTTACCTCATTTCACCAACTACACTTATGTGCATACACCAGTGTTCTTGCATTAGAAATGAGTTGTTGATTTTTACCAAGGCATGATCTTTCTGGAAGGATGCTGAAATCTCTGGGGGATTGGGCAACTGTTTGGGGATTTTTTTCAAAAACCTAGCTTATAGGTATGATATGTTCTGCAAGGGGTAACATAAACTCCTCAAATCACATCACATTACCACACATTTTCTGTTAGCTTAAGACAGTTTTGTAGTGTCCTTTATTATAACCAAAGCTTCTGCTTTAGCAGAAGTTGATTTGATATCCTTCTAGCTCAGAGAATATGACCAAAATATTTTTATTTGGATGCTCTCCGTGCACTTGTCTGGATTTAACTTGCATCCTTTTGTTTCATGACTGATGGTTCAGAGCAGATTGTACCATATTCCACTAGGCCTGAATTCTCATCTGAGGTTTCTGCAAGTCCACAAATGTCTCAAAAAGTATAATCCATTTCTTTGAGCATGAGTTATCTGAAACATGTGACCAGTGAAATCCATGATGCTTCAGCCCATGCTAGTGCCCAAAGTCTGTGCTTTACAGGTTCTTATAAGGATCCATTAAGCCCTTACCCAAGCACATTTCTATGAAGTTTTAAGACTGAATGTGACAGATTACTGTTTCATGCATTTACTTGTTCTTTTTTATCCTCACTCATCAACTTTGCAGTTCAAAATTTTGGGTTGGTCCTCAGGAGCTCCTTGCATGGTTTTACACCTGAGGCTGAAAAACATTTGTCCCAAATCTCTCTACTGCGGACTTCACCCTTATAGAAAAGCTGTCATTTGGATCTCAGGAGTTGTCAAAGACAATCCTGAGCTTTGGGGTGACATTTGAGTTATTGAGTGCCTTGAAGATGAAATCCCATGACTTTGAATTTGACTTGTGCAGAGCACTGCAGAATGGGAGGATGGAGGGGCACTTAGGCTGCTGGTAAGGAGGTACTCATAGTCTTTTGTGTTACATCAACATTTCATATGACTCACTGCTCCAGCAAAGCTGGCAGTGTCATTTACTTCTCTGCCTTGAGGATCACCTATTTTTAAAGTACCTTTTCTTAACCTTTTGTTCATGTTGTAACACTGTCACAGAGGGCTGTCTATATTTTGGTATCTGTTGCAGTAGCCAATATAATCCTGTATACTCCAGAGGAACTATCCTAATTCATGAAACACTGGATTTTTCCATGAGGTCATCTGGTTTCAATCTTGCTGAGTTGTCATTATTTATTTGTTCTCAAGAAGGTCATCCCTGCTTTGAAAAGAAGCATCAGTGAATCTTTGTTTTACGATAGAAGACTTTCAATATGATGCATATAATGTTTCAGTAGGAGTACCTTGAATAATATCCAGTGGGCCTCAAAATGCAGAAATACAAAAAAAACAAAAAAAACAAAACAAAAAAAAAAAAACCAAAAACAAAACAAAACAAAACAAAACAAAAAAAAACCACAGAAAAAACAAAGTCACCCCAAGGTCACCTGTGATTCCTTTTTTTCTCATCAGATGTGGGTAAAATTTATAATGAAGTAAATCTCAGATTCAAAAAAGATAAGTATTGAAGAAATCCTTGTCGATGTGCAGTTGCCTAAGCTGGGTTGCTCTTTCTTGTCTCTTTTGGTTTGCCTTGGAAGCATCAAACCCCCACTAGGCTTGATAGGGTCAATATTTTATGACACAACATGCTTTTCTTCCTGTCAGCAATGAATTGATTAAGAATATCAAGATCTAGTTAGTATGGTAGCAGAAAATCAGAGATCCAACCTGAGAGGTAGGAGATGTGGGCTTAAGCCCCAGTTTTGCTTAAAGAAAATCAGCCCTGGGCCCTGACATTGAAAACAGGGATCATGCTACTCCTCTCCAGCCTTGTGTATTAAGCTTGAAAACACTTCGGGGCAAGTACTGGGCATTGATGTGTCCTAAGGCTGGAACAGAAAGCACAGCTGTGGTAGAAATAGTCAGCATAAGCAGCCATTTCATTAAGTATGTTAAAAGACCGATACACGCAGCATTAAGCTTGTATATGCATCCCAAACATGAAGGTGAAATTAAGTATGGATTTCAGTGGTTTTTTCACCTCGGATGGAAAATCAAGCAGTCATGGAATGAAGGTGGAGATGCATCCATAAAATACAATTTCCAGCAACTTTGGCTAGACATATGGAGATAAAAAAGCTAATAGCAGAGGTGCAGGAAATAAAATGTAGCTAATTTAAAATATCTTTTTAATAACATAGCTGTCTTTCCTACTTTAACACAAAGGCATCTGAATGAGGAGATTGTGTTTCGCATAATAGTATCTTTTTTTGTCATAAAATGCTTTTTTTATCCTTCTCCACTTCTGGAATAAATGAGTGATGAGAAGACACATGACTGGCTTGGTGAAATCAGCCACTTAGCAACACTAGGACCAGATGCCCATGCAATAGAGTGCCAAAGCAGAGTGCTGGCACCCTCCACAGCCTGGACAAATGTTGGGGTCTAATGACTCCATGGCAGCCCTGTCTGCAGAAAGTTCAGGGGCCTTGATGGCAGCAACTCAACAGAGAGTGGAACCCAGCAGCAAAGCCTCAGGTGGCAAATTTGGGTGGCTACTGTATATGACAGCACCATTATTCTGGCAAAAAGCACAGTTTTTGTGTGCTTGGCCCATCTCAATAATAGTGAAAATCAGCCCACAAAAGAAAAAAAATCTGAAAGTAGCAGTACACCTACAGTCATAGTGGTGACAGCAAAGAAGTTATAATGTGTTCCATTAGTTTGTGTTTCATCTTTGTGGGGATTTCAGTGTTTACTCCATAGCAGAAAGCTGCTTCATGTAGCATCTCAATAGCTTAATGTGACTGCACTGCAAAACACTTATTTAGACAAAAAACCAAACTTCCAGCCCTCCTTTCTGGGGAGAAAAGATTGAAGCTGTGAATAAATTAAACCCATATTTTCCAAGTGGAAGGAAAATACAAAAGCTTAAAAGATATTTTGTTTCTAAATTCATGGCTTTTAAGCAAAGTAGTTGATTTTTGGTGGCTGAGAAATCTTTTTGAACATTTGATAACAAAACTTGTATTCAGAGCTACATTTGCTATTAAGGAAAATTATCATATTGCTAAGAGTAACTCTTAGCAGCCAATCAAGCAAATCCTCTGCATGGATGCTCTGTTTATCTCCTTAACATTCACAAAACCGTGTATTCTACAGTGACTGAAGTCACTATAGAGTAAGCTCTTAATAAACAACCCGAAGCTCTGAATAAACAACCATTTGATAACAAATCTTTGTCACTGATTCCCTGGGTTGATTTGAATCATAATCCACCTGGAAAAATACAACCCATGTGGTTGCAGAGATTTTACCTCAGAGTAGTTTTTCAACACATGTTGTCTAAGGAGTCAAAGAAGCACTGTGACCTTTCATCTTCTGTTCCTACTAGGTGAGAGGAGGAAAGTTGAGCTTCTCAATTCAAGTAGTTGCCTGGCAGTGAGCAGATCTGGGACGAATTTCCATAATCTGCTTCAAATTTTTCTGCCTGTTGGTGAGCAAATCCCTGCAGAAAATTCTTCCCTACATCTTAACAACTTGATCAGTACTTCTGATTTCTTCAACTCCATGAGAAAATGTAGCTGAGTAGCTAAATTGTACTCAGGAGCACCACAGGGGCTAAGGACAACAAGGACCAGGCTTCAGCAGGCAGGGATAAGAACTGGAAAAGAAATGAAAGCAGCAGTTCTATCCAGAGTTGTCTAATGTATTGAAAAGATGCTGCATCCTGAATGTCAGGCCTCGGACATGAGGGGAAGGCTGTTAAGATGCACCCTGTTGGAAGCTCTCTTTCCAACAAACACTTGTCTGTCACTTATAAACTGTGAGGAGAAACCTAAATTGCAGCTGAGCAGATTTACAATGGCTGATTATAATACAGAGCAAAGTATTTCTAGCAACAAAGGCCCTAAGCGCATTAATTCATTGAGCTCATTCCATTGTGTGTAATTCTTGCTTACACTTGCTGTCATGCAATAGATTTAAAATTTACAATCTTATTGATGTGAGAAGATGTTTTTATATATGCTACTTTGTTAGCCATTTTGCTTCCTAATAATTAATCAACTCTCCAAAGAAGTATCATGTTGGGGAGTGTGGATTTATTTGTGTTATTAAGCTATTCTATCAGAGTGTTTCTGTGTGGTAGCAGCTCTGTTACAATATGGCCCACTTGTTTTATGACAAGTTACAATTTTCTTGTAATGTTAGCTGCAATTCATCTCAATAATTATGCTAAATTAAGTGCTCATGCACATATAGAAATAAACATTAAAAACATTAAAATGAAGTGAGAAACATAATTTAATCTCTCTCAAACTAAATACCGTGGGGATTGCTTAGCAGTCCTTAACTCACCCACCTAAACCTGGCTGAAGAGTCCTAGGGCTTTCAGCTTTCTGGGATGGGGAAGACACACACTGTGGGTCTGAAAAGGACTTTGTGGATGACTGATTTCTGCCACCTTCTAGCAAACCTGCAGCCCTTCTTTCTTTCAGTGGGTTTGAGCTCTGCCCTTATCCAGGCCTGGCAGCCCCACAGCCCCCCCAGAAGCTGCCCCGGAGCCTCAATGATCACACAGCTGAACATCTTCTTAACCTTTAAATCCAGAAGCCAGGAGATGTTATGGTCATGCTTCTGCCTAGGGAGGATGCCTCTCCATTTCTGGTGAGCTGGGTCTGGGGAGGGCCTTGTGCTGCTGTCCACAATGTGCTATAATTCCTGTCCTGCTCAGCCAAGCTGAGCACTTGGACTGGGCTTGTGAGAACTAGTCCAAAAAGCAGTGGTTGTGCTAGGGACTGGCCTCAGCTTCTTGGTAGACTACACATACTCAGCCACAAGTCCATCCTCAGCTACTGTTTCCACTCAGCAGTAAAAGCCTCTGAGGAAGGCTGCTGGTACTATATGGTCAGGAGCAGATATTAAGAACACAGAGACTGTGTTCTGCCCCACACACAGCCTTTGGTCCCTTTGGTACAGAAAACTGATTGCAGAGGGGAGACAATGATCTGCTTGCTTTTAGCCAGCAGAGTTTTGGACAGAATCTTGTTCCCTTCTCTTGGGGACACAGTTGTACTTAGTGAAAGCTATTTGATGGGGGAAAGGCTGGTGAGGAACCTGGGAAGGAAGCAGGAAGGAGAAAATGTTGTCCTATTGTTTTGAAGAGTTGCTTAGCCTTCCAAATAGGAACTAATAAAAAAGCCTGAGGGTAGTTATTGAATCCACCGTCAAATCATTTGTAAATGGAGTGTATGCTTCTATCTGTTTTTCTATCTGTTTATCTGTATCTTTTTCATCACTGTTGATAAGACTTGTATTAAAAAAACTTTCAGAGAGGATTATGTGCAGTCTGGCACACCTAAACATACACTGAGGCTTAGTTCCTCAAACGATGAAGAGTCTTTGAAAAGGCTCCATCTTCCCCCCCGGAGAGGGAGGTGATAAGCAAAATGTACAGGAGACTCTCACCTTCAGCAGGTATGCTGTGAACCTTTCTAATGAGCAGCAGGTTTTTCTTCTCTCCTTTGAACATAGAAGAGGTTTCCCTAGAAACCATTTTCTGGTAAATAAAGTCATTGATCATAGGTAGATTTGCCTAGTACTGCTGAAAATGCTTTAATGGCCTCAAAACATAATGACAGGTTATGTGCCTCTGACTGGCACAAAAAGAAAACAGTGACATAAAGGAAACAGTGACGTAAAGGAAATAAGATAAAGACCACTATAAAAGCAAAATACTTGGAGACAGAGATTTCCCAAGATCTCTTGCTTCATGCAGGTTTCCATTGTCAGATTCACCCAGATGGACAGTGCTACATCTGTCCCCAGCATTAGTTAGAGTCACAAAGCCACATGTGGTGACTGCATGGTCACCAGTTACAGCAAAGCTGCATTGTGCCATAGATATGACTGGGACTACACTATTGTCCCAAGAGCTGCAGAAGAGAGTGGAGCAGCGCTCCACAGTGCTCTTTTTCCATGATACAACACTTTCTTCAGGTGTAATTCGAAGCTGACACATCATTATTATCATCCCGAGTAAAGTAGGGACTTCAGGATTAAAAAAAAATATTTTATAGTCACTCACTTTTCCAGAAAAAAATCTAGCCAAATGTCTCTCTGAAATATGTCTTCCTCATTGCCCCACCACTCTGAAAGTTGTATTGGCTTACTCTATTTGCTTGCCTGGAAGCCAAATCATCTGCTTGAATACAAAGTAGCCTATGCTGCACCATGGATTATATAAACACAGTTGTATGAACAAGTACTTCGGGTTTTTGGGGGTTGTTTGGGGTTTCTTTTGCACTGGAAGAGCCATTGCTGTAGCTATAAAAGGCCAATCCTCTTTTTCTTTTTAAGAAATCATATAAATTTGATATATTTTGTCATCTAAAAATAGAAACACCATCAAAGCTAAAGCCCTGGATTACTTCAGGGCCATAAATGGACATGATGTTTGAGATTGTTTCAGCTTGTGAATCTAAATCTGGGCTGTTTTACCTGGTTTATTCATTGTCACCTACCAGGAAGAGATCAGCAGGTGTGTTCAACATTTGTGAATTCTTTTTCACTGCTTGATTTTTTTTGTAAAACCAGCCTGGCCAACAGGGAGAGCATGGTTCTCTAAACCACATATCACTGCTCGGGATGTCCCTTAGGAGTGCAGGTTCACTTGTAGATGCTACTGGTGCAACTGGTTTTGCTCCTGACAAATGGCAACTGTTTTGTTCTTGCAGTTTGTGCACTCATATGAAGATGCTGTGAGACCCTCCCTGGCTGAGAATGTTTTTCCTTTTCACATTTCTGTGGTAATCAATGTACTTATTTTTTGATCCTGACTTGTTTTTGGTTCAGCATATACAACGCACATTTCACTTGAAGAAGTTTCTTGTGTCTAACTTCCATGTACTTGCATAGGTGAAAAGAACTTCTCAAGGATGTGTTGCTATACAAATAATGACATATGTAGTTATAAGCACCTTATTGTCTTTGAGCAAGTCGTCAAGTATTTTCAGGCTCTGAATTTCATTTTCAAGATTGACCCTATTTACTACCAGTTCTTCACATTCAAGAGTTCCTAACCAAGTTCTCAGATCACTCATTTTTGTATGCTGAATTTGATTATTTTGTTTGTCAAATGGAATTTGACTTAGAATTGAAGACATTTTTGTCTTATAGGTGTTCAGTAGAAAGAAGCTCTGAAATGTTTTGAATCTGGGCTTAGATTTGTAGTTAGCTAGATTATTTGCTTTTAAAAATAATTAAATATATTGTAAGAGGCTGAATTAAATAATCTATTATCTTCTGAAATATTTCTTTAGTGATAACACTGTCCTGAAATACTCCATGCTTCTTAAATGCAGCTGGGTATTGGAAAGTACATCTGTACTCAGAAATCTATAATTCCTCGAGCAGTTTGGAATGTGTTTCAAATGCAAATCAAAATAAACAAAACCACTAGGTCATGAGCCTTTGCCAATAAGTCAGTTGTGGATTATTCTGATTTTTGGAGGCCATGTGCAATCTCTCTTTCTCTGAACAATAGATGACATATCAATCTGCCCACCAGTAGCTAAACCACCATATATTGTTATGCTTCACCAATCAGAATAGAGTATAATGATTATTTCCAACATATTTGGAAATGGTGAATGCTCAGTGCACGAGATATTGAAGTTTAATATTTTTGTTGCAATTTTCTCATTTCTTCAGGCTTTGCTCAATTATTTTCATCCTCAGTGTCTGTTGATGCCAAAAAAGGGTGTCCAAATGCTTTTTCAAATACTGTAATTAACCCTACATTCACATCAAATACAGTTGGTGTGCACCATCTGTTACAACATATACAGTGTTTGATGTAACAATATTCAATTTCAAATTTTCATTTGCACTGTTGCTTCACAGGTATCCTTGCCTTTTGCTGTCCTCAGAAGTTTTAGCAACTTCACTAATTCTTCTCTCAATTCTGTGCAATTTTTAGGTGTTTTCATCCAGTCAAATGGAAGACAATGCAATTTTCAGTTATTTAATTCATCAGTCACGTCTAATTCTTCATATTGCTGTTGCATAACATACATTGGACACATTGCCTAATTTTATTTTTGTAATCAAGTTCTCCAGGTCAGGACTCTGCACAAAACACATTCTTTCATGCAATTGCTGTCAGATTTGGTTTTTTCCATAGAAAGCTATGCAGTGTGCCAGATGACAGCATCCTGAAACAATATTGGTGCTACTGCAGATCTTCACCATTGAGGTAGTGAAATAGTAGGTGTATAACTACATATAGATAGATAGACTGACCGATAGGATAGATAAAATAATATGTCTATATATGATAGATAGGTAACAATAACAAAAAAAGTAGGTAAACTAAATAAGCAGGTAAACTAAATTTATTTTATGTAATAGTTTAGTTAATCTACCTTTTTTCTTCCACTTTGACATCTGACATAAAAGTTTAAAACAATCAAAATTCACACTGAATTTCTTACTAAAAAAAATTCACATTATCCTCCTCATTTCAAATATTTTAGCAACACTTGCATAATATACATTTTTAATGTAGATCTAAAAATTCCTCAGAGAAAAGACAAGTATTGTTATTTCCACAGGCAGTGGCCCATGAGACTGCACTAACTGGACCCTTAGAAGGCTGGTGGCAGAGCTATGTACAGAAGGAAAGTTTCCCAGCCATACTTACTGGGACACTTAGCCCTCCACATAGCTTGCAGCTCATCCCTTAGGATCTGCAGCAGGAATAAAAGATCTGTCATTATGGTCTTCTTTAAAAGGCCCTGCTTTAAATCTGAGGCAGCTTCACAGGTGTAAAAGCTAGCTTGAATTTATGCTCCTGTGAGTGCAGATAGAACCAGAATCTTGCTGATTCCTGCAGGGCCCAAGCAGGAGATGAAGACACTGGTATCAAAATCAGTATTGACGCTACACAGGGCAGCTACATTAGAGCTGAACAAAGGCTTTTTTCTCTGATATTTGGTGACTCTAAACGACCTTAGGGAGGAGGAGGGTGGAGGGAGATTTTCTTTCAACAGACTCTTAAAGGTGAGAATTTAGACAGCTACAGAAGAAGGCCTTGTTAAATCAGCATAGCTCTGACTAATGAGCGAGAGTTAAGTTTAATGACTGCTTGCCTCCTTGCAAGGCTTGCTTTCCTGCTAGGCTTACTCACAACAGCAATCCGCCAGAAGAGTGCTGCCTCAGGGACCATAACAATGAAACCTTGGGACTCCTACGAACAATTTACTCTGTGGGAAAATCCCGTCTTGGAACTACTATTCTTTCCTGGAGCCTCATTTGACTTTTCATTATCACAGCAGGGGCAACTTTTTTCCTCTCAATTCCTTCACTGAAACTCTGCCTGTGAAAATGGAGAGACTGGCTGCAGAGGAGGCCACAGATGCTATCACTCTCCAGCACAGAAAGGGTGGCCATGTGGACTGAACTTTCTGCCATTACATTTTCACCACAGTGAATATATAAGGAGATTCCTGGAGACATTGTAGAGAGAAGAAAGGGAAACTGATTCGGCTGAACAAATGCAGGATTGCGACGGTGAAAATAGATCACCTTTGCTTGGATCAAGTTTTTTACTTTCCTCTCACTAAAACAAACAAAACAAAAATTCACCTGGCTGTAAACATTCCTTTCAGTTCTTCATGGAATACTTTGAAGGCTCCTGAAAGAAAAGAATGACTGGATTCTCAAAAGAGGAGGAAACAAGGAATCCTGTTTCCTCAGAAGCTCAAGCACTGATGCACCAACCCCAGAACAAAGAAAACTTGAGTTTAAATCCCTTCTTGTCTCTTTAGGATTTTACCCTTCCTTTCTCATCCTTGTGCCTTAAGCACTATGCTGGAAGTATGCAAACTTCATAACATTTTGTACCACTTTGAAAGTGCACATTTATATTTTTAATAAAAAAAATAATTAAAAACTACTTCTGTGAGTAAAACAATGACAAATGTTAATTTGGCTTCCAGCCCAATTACCTGTGGCCTAAGGCTGCAGTCTTAGGGAGATCAGAGGTTTTGTGGCTTTAGGTTTTTTTCCCGGAGGTTGTGGCTGTTTCATGTTATTACCAGGAAAATGAAGGCAAGTGTTAGTGTGACCTACTAAAGAGGTATAATCAGTCTTTCTTGTCACCTACCTGCTGGAGTGCAGGCACTGAAATACAGATATCCCATCATCCCAGAAAGGACACTGGGGCAGAGCACAACACATCTGTGTAGAGTGTGGCAGTCCCACTCCCTACTCCCACGGGGCTCTGTAGCTGTAACCCATTAGCAAAGACAAGCCAGAGAAATGAGTGAGCAGCTTTGACCTTTACAGCGGTGAGGTCGAAGGAAGAACACCAATAATGAGTGTTTTATCGGACTTGGAGAACTTCCTTCAGGTATCTAAGAGAGCATTCCAGTGTCCCACACAAATTTGGTGTTTCTTTCTGGTTTGGTTCCAGCAATATGGATGGACAGCCACACTCTGCTAGACAATCCTTCTTCATCTCCCAGATTTTTCTTATTCTTCATTTAGTTTTCTGAACTAAAAAGAGGCATGATTAATGGCCACTATGGCCATGTTGACTATCTTGGTCCCCTGTATGCTACTGTGTGGGCATCTGGGCTCCAAGGGCAGGGTGGCTCAGCTGCCTCCCAACACCTTGATCATAAGCAGTTTGTGCCATGCAGGGTCTCAGTGGATGGCTTACTCACCAAACTGCACAATTATTAAGGACTTTCCTATGCTATCACAGAATCATAGAATGGTTTGGGTTGGGAAGGATTTTAAAGACCATGTAGTTCTAACTCCCCTGCCATCGCAGGGACACCTTCCACTAGACCAGGTTGCTCAGAGCCTCATCCAACCTGGCCTTGAACACTTCCAGGGATGGGGCATCCACAACTTCTCTCAGCAACTTTATGGAGTTGTGGAGTGAATAGCTTTGGCAATGCTGATATTTATCCAGTGTCTGGTGGACTCCTTGAGTTACCCACAGTAGAATATATTCATATAGCTATAGAATTAGGCTGGATATAGAAAAACATGTCTGTAGTTATTTCATATTATATAGTACTTTTAATGGTTAAGAGACTTATTCAAATACCTGATTTTTTTTCTAAATTATAAGGGTACAGAATATGGAATAGATGCAAAATACTCTAATGCTTTTAGCTGAAGACAGAAGTAGCTTATAAAAACCCAAAATGTGGCAGGAAGCACTGACAGCCTTGCAATTTGAGCATTGTGCAGGAGTGCCAGCAGCAACAGCAGCATAATTGCTTTTTCTAGTTTTTGTTGGTCCCCATGCTGGCTCACAGTGCTAATCTCCGTATGACTCTTTTTTCTGAAACCAAGTAAATAAAAGAAAAAAGAAAAACAAGGCTCTGGATGTACACACTGGTTTTACTCATTTCTTTGTCTAAATGCAAGAGGAGGATGGGTTATGGAGTGATATGTAATATACTGAAAGTTGATCTTAAACTATTCGGCTTCTATTTGCTGGTAGGGGAAAAGAATGTTATTTATAGTTCCTTTGTTAGGAAAGTAAAAAGGAGTTAAACAGAAATATTTTGAATTCAGACCATTAGACTTGAAAAATGTGGATGGTGCACTGACTTATTTTGAATTAAATTCAGATTTATTTCTTAATGAAGTTTGAAACAAAAATATCAAAATAATTTTCCTTGGGTTTTTCAGGGTTTTTTGAGGGGTTGGGGGTTTTTTTGGAGGGGGAAGCTTGCAGATAGCTTTGTTTGATTCCTTCATTAATTTTGTTAACTACAAAAAATGTTGGAGGAAACCAGACAGATCTCTCATTAGGATTTTGAAAATGGTCTGTACATCCTGCAATGTTTCTTTTGCTTAGTCCACTGCTTTTTTAAAAAAAACGTTTTTTTAAAAGGAACTCTGCCACCAAATATATTCTCAATTCGATGAGTAAATAAATCAGCTATAAACACATTTCTTAAATATGAGTCATTATACGCAGACAGCTGTCAGTGCGGGTTTGTTGCCATCAATTAGGATGCAGAGACTGCACCTCACCATCTGAATGCCTGAAACTCACAAACTCAACACGAGCCAGTGTCTATTAAATATTTTACAACTTTCACAATTTTAACATTTGGGTTAAACAAGTGTTCAGTTAGACTTTATAGAGTTCATCTTGCAGTACTTACAAATGCCTGTCTCAACCGACAGACTTTCAGCATCATCATAATTTTTTCATTTAACTTGGAAAGCTGAACTTTTCCTTTTTCAATGCTGTGCTGGCGAGATGCTGCTCCACTGCCAATTGAAGACACAACCAGTCGCAAATATATGTGAAAGGTTATACAGAACTTCTTAAAGCAGTGAGCTGAAACTCTCTAGGCAGACCATTATTACCCCCATCACTCATGTTCTCCAAATCCCAATGAACACATAAGAACAAAAGATTCTCCTTTTTCATTAGTATTTCTGTTTTGCCCTCCACAGCAACTACTGGAGAAGAGTTCCCTGTTCCAGGTGAAACTGTGCCACTACCTTTTATTTGTTTCAAAAGTGCTGTCTCATATTGCTCCTGTGTGGTGAGAAATGCAGTATAACTGCATTGTTTATGATCATATGGGTCTCTTGTTTTTCACCCTGGTGTCTCTTTTCCCAAATGGAAATCCTGGTCTCAAGTCTGGGATTTCTGCTGCCCCTCTCTACACCTTCTGTTGCCCTGTCTGTGATGGACCAATTATGTGGGTAAACGGTGTCCAAGGTATGACCACAGCTGCAGTTTACAGAGGAGCAAGATGGTGGTTTCTGTCTTGCTCGTAGCTCCTCTCCCAGTAATTGCCAGCTTTGGATTTTCCCAGTAATTGCCAGCTTTGGATTTACCTTCTGAGTGCTCAGCTGCTGAAAGACATTTCACATGAGGTCACTTGTCTAAAGGCTGCAGCGCTTTCCCGTTGAAAAATAGATTGATGGATTCCTAGAAAACAGAGAAATTCAGAGCATGTAGGCCTAGTGAATTCGAACTGACTAGAACAAGGAAATCCTGTAAGTCTTCAAACAAGGGATATACAATACCCACTGAAAAATTTTTACTCAAAATTTATAATGTTTTTACCAAGTGCAGGTGAAATTAACCTCCTCAGATATAAAGGTTTTCATGCTGGGGTAACAGGTTCTAGTAGGAGAACAGTTCAGTGTCATCTCCTCCCATGTAGGTGCAACATGGTAAATCCTGCAGACCTGGTACCTACTGCTTTGGTGTTGGTGGACTAGGATAGTTTCTGTCCCAGTACTGTAAGGATTCCTTCATTTCTGAGAAACCAGAGGATATGCTTAATGAAGTAGAGGACGCAAGCTGACAGGAATGTTGGAAATGGGTGGAGAGGAACCAGAGGATCACAGGCAGAGTTGGCAGGCGAGGCTGCTGGCCATTGGCCGGGGGAAATAGAGTGGAGCTGAGTGTTGGCTATGGCCAGCTGGTGAGAACAGAAAGGGAGCACAAGGAAGTACTAAAATCACAAGCTCAAGCAGGACAAAATTTGATGTAGAAACACAAGTTACTCTTGAAGCAATAAACCTTAAAAAAATAACTAACCCTGCCAGAGCCATACGTTATGGTAAGATGGTAAGACATGAATCCCTTGGCCTCCAAGGCTTGTAAGCAAATGCAGAGAAATTAAAGCTTCTCCAGGAACAAAAACCAGACACGAAACAGGAGAGAAAAAACAAAATGGTTTTTTCAGACTCTGGGTCTGCATTTTCCCTGTTTTTCATTTTATCATCAATTAGAAAAGGTGAATTTCAAGTTCTGCTGAACCAATAGCAATGTGTATTGGTATAAAAAGCCATGTATTAAAGAAATTATTGCTTTTTTCTTTTCAGTGAAAAGTTCCGGTCCCTCCCCCCAACATGTTTTTTCTCTACAACCTGCTACCAAAATCACTAAAAGTGACATAATTAAATATTTCAGCTTCTCCAATATTTTTGTACATTGTGAAGCTCGGCTGAAGCAGTAGAAGCCTTGCCTAGCTAAGGATGAGGATATTTTGATATCCATTTATACTTACATAGTTCTTCTTAGGAAATTATGTTCTCCTAGCTAATGGAAATCCATTATTTAACTTTATAAAAACTCACCTCTTGTTGATTCTTGTTATTTGACTGAAGGAATCCACATGCTCTAATCTTACTTTTTTACCAGTTTGAAGAGAGGGGGTGGCAGGGTATGTGTGTGCATATGTGTGTGTGTGTGTGTGTGTGTATATGCATGAAACAAAATGGATTATGAATTTGAAAATTGCCAATTATGTTGCATCACACAGCTCAGAGCACCGGCACAATGATGAACCCCAATCCAGATTTTTCAGCTTAAATGGCTTTACATTCAAGCAAGCAAATTAACCATAAAATAAAGGGGGGTTTTTACAAAATATCCCAAGAAAGAATAAACTGCAGATAATAAGCACCAATCTGGTGTTGAATGCTGCCCAAGATACCAATTGTTTTAAGTCACGACAAAGACAGCTGAATGCTCATCTTGTGGGTATAGAGCATGGATGATTGCTTGCCATGAGTATCTTCTCTCACAAATAACAGTTTTTTCGCTCTTAATTTTCTGCTAAATTGGAAGCTAACTGCTTCCCACATTGTCGTCGGAGCACCTGCAGCTGTGCTGGATTTCTGCGCACCATTTCTTTTAGGTAAAACAGCACTCCACTTCCTTGAGCTCATCATTATGTTTATGTCTTCCTTTCATTGCACTGCCGCACTAATGATTCAGGCAGGCTGGTCAGTCATTAAGTGACAAGCAAATGATACCATATGCAACGTGTGACTAATCGGTCTGAACAAATGAAATCACAGACTTGCTTTTCCCATCATTCATTTCACAAACAGTAGCAATGTGGTGCACAGCAGGTAGTTCAGTTAAAACCAGCCTTGTAAAACAAATTTCCCGCAGCAGTTTAAGTGCGCTGTGACGGATTCGATGCTTTAGCAACCAGACGATGCCCAGGGGAACGAAGGATGGTTTGGGTGAAGGGAAGTAGAGAGGAGGAGAAATGCTCGGTACATACATTACAGTAATTAAAGGTTTAGTTACCTTATTGGTTTGGGTATTTTGTTTGTATGGATCACAGAAATGACTACTGGATCACCAACGCCAAAATATACATAACATACCCAATGCTTGTTGAGACAGAATACACAGCTCTTTAACTAAAAGTTCCCCAAAGATGCATATTTTATGCAGATCTAAGCAAAATTATCTCTGATAGTTACAGTGGGAAGACATACAGATGCAAAAATAAGACTTACATCTTTCTTTTCTCTGTGCCCAAAATGTCTTCAACTGATTTTAATGCTATTTTTTGCAGCAACACTAGTATCAACATATTTAATATTAATAGTATTTAACACTTGCATTAAAAAGTATAAAAATTTTAAAAATATATGAAAGTTTAACATTAAAGTCAAATGTACAAAATAATGTCATCTGCTATCATTAAAATTTTGATAATATTAAATAAAGGCCCTTTGTAGCTAAAGCCATTCCCTAACTGGCTAGCTGAATGGTTTTATTTTTGTTGTAGTAATATGCTAGTTCAGAGTTACATGCTGTCCACATCTCACTGAGAAGATAACAAAAAAGAATTCTGAGCTTACTATGTTAACTTCTTCAGCATGGACATGAAGGGTCCTCTCTCCTGAATTCTACCTGTCCTTTTCAGAGTTGAAAAAACCCACAAGAATAAAAAGAACTCAAACCAATTTATTGGTTTTAAGTCAGAAATCAAGAAAATCCAAGAACATGGTAAAAGGTAGAATATAAATGCATTCCATTAACCCAAACCATGGCTTTGAGAAGTTGCAATCATAGTTAATGAGAAGACACAAGAAGAATTTCTGAAGTTGCTCCTGTACCATTGTCAGGAGCCTAGATAAGAAAGAACTGGACTCATTCATCTGCCAGCATATATGTCACCCCACAACCATTTCTCAAACTTCATGGAAATATTTGCATAATTAGAATGCAAAACTAATTCTTAATGAGGATCAAACAGTCAAAGGGTACCCTCTTTGTCAAAGTAGCTTTGCAGTTTTCTGAGCCATTGACAATTTAGAGGGGGAAGATCATGAATACTTACATATCAATCATCTAACAGTAAAAACACAAAGCAGGAGCAGGTGGTACTTTTTGCATATCACAGTGGATGACCACCTTCCACAGCATCCTTCTGAGACAAACGTAGTACAAAGTTGTGCTTCTCAAGACAGAGCATTTTGAGTGGTTTGCGATACAGGTACAAGCAAGAAATATGCATTTGTATTAATAAATATGAAACAAAATATACAGTATATCTTTACTGAATGGGGATAGGATTCAACAGAACACTAACTTAGAGTAAAACCTTGGAGTCCTGGTGGACAGCGAAAATGTACATGTCTTCTCAGCATACTACCATTGGCAAAAGACTAATGTGACCTGTGTGTATTTCAAGAAAGGGCTGTAACAGAGCTGTAGAAAACTTATATTGTTTTTCTTACTGAAACACTTCCTACAGTTCTTTTACAGTTTAAGACCCATGCATTCATAATGATCAAACAAACCACCGTGCAATCAAATCTGCCAGAGACCACAATCTACATATTCAAATAGCAGATAAAATCCTAATGTTACAGATCAAAACAAACATCAGTTTAGACAAATACCTCTCTAACAGTACCAGACACAGACATTTGGAAAAGAGGGTATGAGGACAGAGGAAATTTGTGATCTTTCTCTCTAAACTCTCCTGTCCCAAAACCATATTTATTTCAGGGACTTTCCAGGACCTCATGTTGACTCTCTCAATGCATTTAACAATCATCCGTGCATTTCTCTTTCATGAAAGTGCCCAAAGCCCTGCAGAATAGTGGCAACAAACTAGCAATCAAAGACAATAATAACATCTAAAAGCTGGAAATGGAAACCCAACATATTTAGGGTATGGATTTTGCTGTCAGGAAAACTAACAATTACAATGATGTAATGAGGGTTGTGGGCCACTAATAAATCTTACATCAATTTGACTAATACGTGCAAAAATTTGCTCTAACTCAAAGGGCTGTTTAGGCAACCAATTCACCATGTACTGTTGCAGATATCAGAAAAAAAATCAATACACGTTCCAGCCAACAACCTTCTAATTCATTAATTTTACAGATGTGAGATACCTTGCTACTATTCTTCTATAGAAATTTAAAACACTCTGTCTTCAGTGGCATAAATTATTGCATCCCAAAGAGCAGGAAAAATACAAAAAATATTGTAGCTTACCATATTATTATAACCTCAGTAGTCTCCACGTGAACTAAAGACACACTGACTTGGTTCTATTTATTGACGTCACTCTAATTCTACAATTTCCACATGGTATTTAGCTACTGCTACTGTTTGTAAAGATGCCTTTCAGGAATCAAACATTTCGGGAAGAGTTTGGTGAGGTTTTTCCCAGGCTTGCTGTTCATTGTTTAAGCCATTGCAACAGGAAAAAATAATATATATTGGCTGTTTCTACTGCAATTTTACCTTATCATACCATAACCCAGAAACTTCTGACACAAGATGTCTCATTCAGACCCTTTTTCCTCAGGGAAAATAAAGGCACAAATAACCCAATAGCAACAAATGTCGCATGTGCCATTCAATAAATTAAAGCTTATCTGAGTACATGTTTATCCAGACATATATTGATATCTGGTACAGATTCAGAGAGTATGCCAGAAGTACATATTAATGATGTACCTTTTCCACATATTGCATCTCTGAAGAATCGTTTTAACCTTTTATAGAATAAAGAATGGTAAAATGGGACGATACAAGGTAAAAATATGTTACAAAACCTTCCTAGCACTGTGAACTAAAAATCAATGCTGGGATACTTCCTAGTGACTTTTGTTTCTTTCTCTCTTTTCTTTTAAATACTGCCATTAAAAAGAAGAATTACAAAGGAAGATGCCCCCCATGGCTTTCTGTCAGATACTATCTTATTTGTAAATACTTTTTGTGGTTTAATTACTCCCTTTGTTGTTATTTTCCCCCTTGGTTAAAGAACAAGTCTCCAAATTGTTCTGTGATCTTTGTATCTATGCAGATGAGATTTGGAAATTAAAGAAACTTGCATCAGCTACATAATTAAGTGCATAAAGAGGTCTGCCACACTTTCTTGGGTTTTCAGGTTTTGGGTTTTTTTTATTATTAACAAACACATATAATATGAAACATTTGGGGGGGGGGAGTTAGGGTTTAAAGAAATATTTTCTGCAAAAGCCCTACCAACATCAAATTGTGTAAGCAAGTAATAAATTGCTGCTTTAGTAGGAAAGCTTTCAACATTTCAGCCCCACTGGTCTTGTCCATTTGGTATTACACCTTCAGCCCTTCCATCTACTCTAATGAAATATACAGCTATCTTGTGGCTGGTTTTGTACAAGCATCCTTGGAGCGTGCTGTACAAAACTGAGGTTATAAGCAAGAGGGTTGAAAAAGGATCATATCAGACTGTACACCTGGGACTGGAAATGTCAGATTGCCTGTTCCTAACTGTCATGAAACCTTTCAGTCCCCATAGAGGTTTTTAGGAGGGTTTGAATGCAGAGTTGCTATGGCACGATTTGCTACAGAGTTACTACTGCACTAATCCTGCAAACAGATAGGAAAGGAAGTGACAGGTTATTTGATTTGCCTCTCAATGTATGCTGTCTTTCTGTGCCAGGAGGTTCAAGGATGAAATTTAACTGGTCAACACAGAAGACATCCTCCTCTTATGGTGAGTTCAACAGGGAATGTTGAACAGGGCATGTGCCTCCTCCAGATAGCCAAAAAACTGCTGCATGAAAGTGTCTTCCCCAAAATCTTTATAGACAGAACTTGTTAGCAGTGATAAGAAGGATTATACAAAAATGTCCCCACACAGTCAGTGGAAACAGAGATGAAGACCTTAGCTATTTTTACCTGATGGCCAACTTTGATCTCAGGTTGCATAGGAGACAGCCTATGCAACAGTTTCCCTACAAAGGCAACTGTTTTGAAGTCAAGCAGCGCTTGCATATGTGTCTGTCACTATCCAACACAGCCTATCTTCATTTACTTTCCCACCATGCATTCTGCTCTGCTCACACATTTGGGACTATGTCTCTCCAAAGATACAGAAATTCTGCCTGTTTTTATATGCCCAGAGCTCAGAGCCATCAGAACCCAAATTCACACCCAAGGAGTACCTCCCTGAGTCCAGGTACCTCACAGGGGAAGCAACAAAAGGGAAAAGCAGAAATATTCTAGCATAGACATAAATACCAGGAAGACCTTGTCTCTGATGTGCAGTTCACACATTTTTTCCACTCTCTTGCTGTGCCAGGTATCTCGCTGTCATCTACCACCAAAAAGTTCAGTGCTATACCCAAGAGAAACACTTTCATCGGGGCTGCTGTTTGAGGAGAAAAAAAACCAGCTTCACAAATGTACTTATAGAATCACAGAATACTAGAATGGTTTGGGTTGGAAGGGACCTTAAACATTGCCTAGTTCCAAGCACCCTGACACAGGCAGAGACACCTTCCTCTAGACTAGGTTGCTCAAAGCCCCATCCAACCTGGCCTTGAACACTTCCAGGGATGAAGCATCCACAACTTCTCTGAGTAACCTGTTCCAGTGCCTCATCATCTTTACAGTAAAGAATTTCTTCCTAATATCTTACCTAAACCTTCCCTCTTTCAGTTTGAAGCCATTACCCCTTGTACTATCACTGCATACCCTTGTAAAATGTCTCTCTCCAGCTTTCTCTAGGTATTGGAAGGCTTCTACAAGGTCTACCCAGAGCCTTGTCTTCTCCAGAATGAATGGCCCCAAGTTCCATGAAAGTTATGTGGAGCTTTATCTTAAGCTTTCCTCATGTTACCAATGTGTCACATTGGCAACCCCCCAGTTTACTTATCTATTTTCTTCAGTCAGTGTGGCACCAGCAAATCTCCGAATGCTCTTCTCATGCTCATGTACATGCAGGGCTCAGGTTTCCTAAGCCATTTTATCCTGTTTTTCTAAAGAAAGGGGACTGATCCAATCGTATTATTCATTTACTGCTCAATCCTCAAATTTTAACCCATGAATTCTTCAGCCAACTGCAATTAAATTTGATATATAAGTTTGTCATACATTTTCTGAAAAGTTATAGCTGGAGAGAAGGAGAGACCCAGGTTAGCATCTTCCCTCTTGCCCTGAAAATTTGTTGAGTGAAATCCACCAACGTTGTTCATTAGGCTTGTCCTAGCCAGAGTCCAACCAGAGAGCCTGTCCAGCATGTGCCAACCTAAGGATGAGTCATTATGGCCATAGCCTGATGGTCTTCAGCACAGGGCTGAGGGTGCTGAGCCCTAGGGAAGGCTGGCATCAGGGAAAGTCAGGGCCAAGGACAGAGGGGAGGGAGGTTGAGAATAAAATGGAACATGAGGAGAAGATGCAGGCTCTGTCGTAGTGGACATGAAGGGATTGAAAGTATAGAAATTAACATAGAAATTGCCAGTTTAATTAACTGAAAACCAGGTTTCAGTAATTTCACTGTTCACAGAACAAAGTATTTAATAAAGAAATTAGTATTCAGCAACTGAATGGTTTTATAATGGTGGGTTGAGGAGAAATGTACAGAAGTGAATTTTACTTAAAAATACTGTATTTTGCTAATGGAAATCTAGCTTTAGCCTTATTGGCAGCATTGACATTTGCAGTCACATTTATTAAGGAAACCATGTCCTCATGCAGAAACTGCAGGCAACTGCTGGCTAGCTTTAACCCCAGTAGTCAGTACTGTAGGTATTTTGTTAAAATTAAAGTCTTGGAAGCAGGAACAAGGAACTAATCTGAAAAGTTCTGAAAAAACTGCAGAACTGGTTGTGATCCTGATGCACTCCAGCAGAACATATTGAAGTTACTTTGCAAAAACCTGCTGTTTCAGGGAGCTGTGAGAGGCACCACACAAAGAAGCGGAAGGAAAAGAAGAAACAGAAGAGGAAAACAAACACTGTTGCCCTCCTTTCCCCAAAACAGAGGAAGGGCATCCAGAGGGTTGCCCTTACAGCTTGCTTGGATGAGATAAGCACAGCACCAATGAGTAATTTGGTGCAGAGCACTCCCTTTTGTCACTGCTCAAAAGGGTCATTAATCCCAGGAGTTTTGACTTTCTGATTTACTAGCAGATAATCTAATTTATAGAGTGGACACTATTCTTTAGCAAGCTTGCTGTACTGTGTTAACAATCCAGTTCCTGGCCCTTCACAAAAAGAAAGTACTTGTTTAATTTGATTATTTTTTTCCCTTAAAGATGTATACATGTATTTGTGTTGCACATATGTATAGGTTTTTCATCATAGCATCTAATTAACAAAAATCAATAATCTCTACTGAAAACAGACATCATTTTTATAAATACTGAAGAATCTCTGTCTTCTGGTGTGCGACATTTTAAGTGAGCAGCAGTTTGGATCTGAAAGCACCCAGCAGGATTTGTGCTGCATTAAGTATGAAAAATAAACCAAAAGAAGCAGTTCAATTTTCAATGTTGTCTGCAAACAGCGCCCTGCTAAATTACATGGAAATGGGCAGAAGGTTTGATATGCAATACTAAGAGAAAAATTCCCTCCAAAAATTAGAGGTGGCAGCAAAATCTCTCCTTATTTTCTTCTCTTAAAAACAATATATTGTCCTTGCTTTCCCCCTCCCCTCAAAAAATACCCTTTCTTTTTTCCTTTCCTGACACCCTTTAATTAATGTTCTTTTTGAGGTGACACTGCACACTATGTTTGTGTGGCTGAGTGGATGCCCACCCCTGCTGAGGGATGAGGCACCCTGTGGAGCACCAACAAAAAGCCCCAATGCCCGGCTGGGCTCCTATGAATAGCTCACCCTTTCTTTATTAAGATAAGAGATGTGTGAGCACCTGTGTGTGCTGGTTTAGGAGAGGGAGGAGATATGCAAATACAGATAGATGCAAATACAGTCTATTTACAGGAAAATTCAGAATGTTATAGATGTTGCTTAGCCCCAGATGGGTCATTATCCTTGTCTGAAAGCTGGCATGCAAAGGCTATCAATGTTTCTCAACCAAGGCCGCCACCACAGCAAAACAAAATGAACAGAAAATGCCAAAGAGGTGTGGGACCTGCTGCCCAGGACCTTGCCTGCCCTTAGGGCTGGTCTGGCATCCACCACTGGCTGTGGGAAAGCAGTAACCTCAGAGGCAATGGACCAACAGTGTGTGGCTGTGTAGCCAGGGCTATGCAGAAAGAGTCTAAGTTTCAAAAAGTAAATTTCTGCAGTAAAAGGTTAAAATCCAAAAGGCTGAGGAATACAAATGTGTTGCTGATGTCAACGGAGACTTGGTCAACAACTAAGTCACCTACACAAATTTATATGGATTGGTACTTAAAGCTAACACCATATTAGGTTTCAGACAGCAGTCCCAGCAGTAATTTTCTCCTGACACTGCATCTGATATGTTAACATGACAGACCATTCAAACAATGCTTTCTTCTCAACTTTCTTTCAGCTTAATTCTCATCATACCTGTAGACTCAAGAGGGTGCATGTCACCGAGACAGAGGTAAAACACAACTAATGCTGCTTGATGTGCAAGGAGACACTTTACCTGGGGCACTATGGTGCAGAGTCTTCAAGAATTCTAATACATATTAATAAAATAATTAAGTAATCTATATTTTAACTGTGCAAGCCTGTCAGTTGTAGGAGTATTATCTTGAAAGTAAACAGAAAAAAATTATCTGAACTAGCACTGCTGTAGTCATTCAAATTACACTGAAAACAAATTCCTGAGGATATATGATATGGAGCAGACCCCAAGTTCTTAGCTTTGCAAGAAATTTTAGGAACTCTGATCTAAATCTTTTGACCAGTTTCAAATGGAAGAAACAGAGCTTTGCTCTGTGTTAACAGAGCAAAGCTGCCCCTGCCACTCTGATGCCCGTGTGCTGGAAGAGATGTATGATATGGGTTGTGTACACTGAATTATACACCCCGTATTTCCATTATACAACCACCCTGTATTTTACCCTGGTGTGTATTTACCCTGTAACATCCTGTGGGTAGCTGTTAAAGTTCTGGAACCTTGGTTTAAGATCATTGTACCTCAATAACTACTGAACCAAATGTGAAGGAATCTGAATGATTTTCCATTCTTAACCAGAGCTCTTCATGCCTTTTTCAGTAAAGCCACACATGCAGAAAGCAGAAGCTGCAGTGGATTATTTCAGGATGCAGTGTGGCAACTGAAGGGCTGACCTGTGGTAAAGACCCTGGTCTGAGGGTCAGGGTGCAGAAATCCAACTCCCAATTGTGTCATACCCTGCAAGAGATATTTGAGACACATTAGCTAAAACTAGTACCATTAAAAATTCCAGAGGCTTTAAAGTTGGGGTTTGCCCCAAAAATCAGTGCTGGCTGTCAGCCAGGCCACCTATGCAGCACCAGACATTGGGGAGGGCATCTCCTGAGCAATGTGGGTGCTGACCACATGCAGAGCAGGAGGCAGAGGGCTCAGGAACAAGCAGCTGGGCACCCTGCTGAAAAGCGAGCGCCATTGCCACCCCACACACCCCACAGCACCTGCACTCCACACACCCCACAGAACCTGTACTCCTCTTATCAAATTAATAAACCTGATCCAGCAGTGCCAGTGCTCTCCATTTGGCACCTGTACCACGAGAATAGAGTGCCTAGAGGTGTGAAATGGGAGATTCCTTCTCCGTGGGAAGAAGATCAAAGCCGTATCTGACACCTCCTTGCAGCTTGCCTGAGAATGAAGCTCTTCTGCCAGTTCCCTTGATGCCAGTGGGAAAGACACAAAATTTGACTTTGTAAACCCAACTAATTTGACTTTTTAAACCCAGGTCCAAGTCCCTGGGCACTACCTCGGGCTGGGGAGTCCCAGAGGCTAGACCTGGCATCCACAGGACTTTGTGAGCCTCAGGCTGCAGCCGCTGAACAAATACAGACAGAGCTTGGAACACAGGGACCAAGCCCCAGGCTCCCCTTACCTCCCAACACACAGCCAAGAGCCTTACCAGGATGCAGAGTCTGGCTCCCTCTTGTGCTCTCTCCTTTTAACAAATTAATTTAGGAAATATGACACAGTGGAATATTTTTACCATGTGGTTTAAAAGCACGTCTAACCTAAGCCTGGGCCCCTCATGCACTCTGCTGTGAATCTGAAGTCACTCAGGTAAGGAATTCAGCTTCTCACTCATTTGGGCAAGCACCCATTTGGACCAAAAAAAAAAAAAAAAAAAGATGTGGAATGGATTGGTTTTCACATTTCTAATCTTTTTGCAAAAGACTTTCTATTACTGACAAGCTGCAGCTTGTGACCTGTCAGCCTGGGGTGCATTTGCACAGCCCAATAGGAACCACTTCTCTTCAGAAATCCCTGCTTCAGCTCTCTGGCAGCATATAAATTAGGAATTTCCAAGGGAAGAATCTGAAACGGTAAGACATGACATTTCTAGTGTTTTACAGAAGGTGTCATTGTTGTGCTGTTCCATTTGACAAATTTGTTTCCAGTGTTCAGCATGCTGCAAGTCACTTCAGAAAATTAATCTTCTCTCATTCTCATTCAGCTACAGTGTATCCCATACTAAGCTCAAGGTTAAATATTTCCTGTCACAGAATTTAACTATACATATACATAAATATCACAGGCTACTTCTCCACTCCATTTCCCTGTAAAAGATTAATCCTGTGTGTGTGTGTAATCTCACAGAATCTAACCTTAAGTCTCTGGTAATAAAAGTAAATCTCTGTTTTAACAAAGTATCAATAAAAAGCATGTTGGAAAGAGTGTGACACTCATTATAGAATGTTATCTGCACTCTTTTGCCATGTCCAGCATACATGTGCTTTGATCACAACACAGGTGCTTGACATACAGAGACTCCCGGGAACAAACGTGGTCCTGGGAACATGTTTAGCAGCCAGTAGGAGCCTGCTGGTTACCCCTATTCAGAGACATCACAGTGGTTATCACAAATACCCCAAAAATGATGCCTCTCTGAAGAATGCCTTACATCTTACTCACAGAATTAGAGTAGGGAAAATCATTAATGTATAAAAATAAAGATAGCCTAAAATAGCTTCTGCTATGATTGCCCAGGATGCCAAATACCCATATCTTACTGTGATGTTGCACACTTCTAGTTTAACCATCACAACCCACAGACACCTCTGCCACTAGTGTTGCTGTAGTTGTATCTGATATGATGCCTTTGTTCCAGTACTTTTGCTTCAAATGATTATGATGATGCCACTTCCCCAAATCAAATTCTTCCATAGACAGCCACCTCACAAATAAATGTTTTTTGACTCTCCATGTGCTTTCAGCAAAGCAAATGTGGAGCCAGGCCATAGAAGAGGAGCAGAATGAGGTGAGGACTAATTTTACCGGGGAGAATGGGCCGTTCAAGACCCAGCTACCGCATGAAGAAATAGAAAATGCTGATCCAGTTCCCTGCCAGAACTAAGATTTCTCTTCCCTTGTTTGCAGCTAGATTAAGGAAATAGTAAATACTGATCCACATGGTTTTCAAATACAGGATTTACCTGAGATCTCCCATGGACTGGGCATAAGTGCCTATAACTTTTGACAGCATAACTATAATATTGTATTGCGCTCTCCCATCTGAGAGAGGTTGAACATATACATTTTTGGAACTGCTCTTGCCAAGGTAAGAGCAGCTAAAATGCACTGCCAGCTCCCAGTCAAAGGGAACTTCAGTATAGATGGTACTCTCTCAAGCAAGGGAGCCCCTAGATGGCATTGAGAGACTCCTCTTTCACTCACCAACACTGAGCTGAGATGGGATTTTTCTTACCTATTTCTTTTTGTAAAAAAAAAAACCCCAAAACCAAAATGATCACTACACAAATTTCAGTTCACATTATTTGAACTTACTTCAATGTTATGTATTTGAACTCAAGACAGAAAATTTTATATGATTCCTTCCCAACTTGCTCCAGCTAGAACCATCACTTTGCTTAAAAGCCAAGCCAATACGTCTTTCTCAAAAAGTACACTTGTACCAGTTTGTGCAATAGCAGCTCTGCCTCGGGTTTGTGCCTGTATGGTATATTGAAGTTGTTTTGCCTGGTCAAACAACATTTAGGACCACCATAGCTCCTTTCTTCCTAGAGCACTTTGCTTACACTCCTTAAGAGAGCTTCAGAAAAGATGCTGTAAGGTAGTCCATTAGTCTTTACATTGTAAAATATCCAGAGTAGAAATAGGACTGATATTCTGTTCCCCTAATTGCTCTTTTCTCCATACAGTGGCTGAAGACATAAAAAGCAAGGAGGAAGAAAGCAAAAATTACTCCCTCTCCCACCTCCAATTAAATATAGAAAATGATGCTGCTGTTTTACTGGCAGCAATCAGTTAGGAACGGGGTAGCAGGAACAATAGGATATCGGTGTCATTTACAGAACTCCCAAATGGTCAGTCTCCTGCCTGAGACACTGAAAGACAATTCATCACCTTTGCAGGGTGTACAAAAAGTCAAGTGTGCCCACAAGTTGATTCCTTTGACCAGCAAAATTTCCACTGGGCAAGAACTGACATGCGTCATGCAAGATTTAGCTTCCTGCTGGCTGCAGAGCACCACAGCGATGAGGAGCAGTGCTGCAGCCTCCTGTTTTACCTCCCCTCATCTCTCCCAGTTGCCTGTTGAGTTCTCTCACAGACTTAATTATTTCTGAGCCTTTCATGACTCTTCCAGATTTGGTAAAAAATGTCTCAAGTATGTGGAAACCTAATAAAATTTAAGAAAGGGCAAAAAAATTGGACATTTTTCTTTAGAAACTAGGTTAAAACAACTTCTTTTCCCTCAACTGTATCACTAGTGAGTTCTTGCTCCCACAGGTACTGCCCGTGACTCCAGAAGTGACTGCTGCCATAAAGGAGAAAAAAGCTCAAAAGAAAAATCTATCAATCAACCGACAGTGCAACCCTGTGCACAAGACAGGACATAATTTTCTAGGTCAAGTTACCTGTTTTTCAGCCATAGTATGCGCTTGTTGGAATTCAATCTGAGATTCTGCAAACTAGGAATAAAAAAGTAGCCCTCTTCTTTCAGTGAAGTGATTCATAGAAAAACTAAACCAAACAAGCTACATGCTGGTAAAGCCCAAACCATTAAGAGCTGGTTGGTATCTTGGCAGAATAAGAGACCCAGTGAATAAGCCACTGTCATTGACAAGCCATTGAGGAAGATGAAAACAGTCAGGCTGGAGATGTGCCTACCTGTAGCAAGTGAGGAGGCCCCGCAGAGGAAACAGCCCCCAGAAAGAGGGGGATGTGTCTGCTGAAGCAGGTTGCTCCAAGGGGCCTGAGAAAGGTGCTGCACCTTTCTCCAGCTTCCAAAATGCCCCCTCCATGCTCGCAGTTGCAGATTGTGGCATCTATCTCCACGCACTTCATCTTCCCTGTGCATAAAGCCACTTCAGAGTATGCTTATCCAGCAGCCATCAGCCAGCATGGGGAATGGGTGGGGAAGCAGATAAGCAGGAGCTGTAGAAAGTTCAGCAGCTGGGACGGACACTCTACTTAAGAAGGGGAAGATTTTCTAAGTCACACTAATTTCCTCAAAAGAAAGTATGAAAAGCCTTAAAGTCCACAGAATAAACAGCTTGTGTAAGCAACACCTCAGCTGCTCTGCCAATCAGAAAATTGGGCAGTTCTCTGGAGACAGAGAGACCATGTGCAGCTGGCCAGGAGGAGTCTGTGCCCTGCCACAGTTCAGCTCCCAGTTGTCTCTATCAGCCTCTTGCCTCTTCTGCCTTCATTGGCTATTGTTCAGCACATAACTGGTTTAGTGAGCAAGAGAAGTGCTAAGAGATGGCTGAAGATCAATCTTCATGGTGTCCTAGCACTGTGTGACCTTGGCCAACTCTCTCTGCATCTCTCTGAAGTTTCATCACCTGTGAAATGGCAACTGCTCTCTGCCTCCTGGTGCCCTTAATTGGTGAGCATTTTCTCTTTGCCTTCAAAGCCCTCTGAGTGACACTAAATTAATAAGTTCTGTTGATGTTTCTTTTAGGTGCTGTTCAGGAGCACTTTTATTCCCCAGTCCAGGAAAGAGCAAGTGTCAGCAGTCCCTATTATGACCCCAGACTGTCACTGTGACCATAGTTGCAATATCAAAGTGACTAGTCTCTGGGGAAACCCACAATGAGCTGCACTCATTAAGCCCAGTGGTAGGGTAAAGCACAATTTCCAAGTTGTGTGTGCATCTGAAATAGGAGGTTTATTATGTAGAGGAGACTTGCCTTGGATATGACCATTTCCCAGGTGCATGATTCAGCTTGATGCACAGGCTCAGGAGCAGTTGCATCAACACAGTGGTGGGAATGACTGACTGGGGCTCTCCCTAGTCCCAACTCACAGCTGAAGTCAGCTCTTCATGAAGGCATTTCCTAAAGCACTTCCATAATAGATGTTTGGAGGCTTTTGCTGAGTGGGCAACATTTATCAAACGCTACAGCTTAAACAAGTATTTTACTCTTTTGGATACTTCTTCACAACTATATGATACGTCTGTGGTTAATTCACAGTCCTCCTATTTGCCAGGTCACAACAAAATCTGATTAATCTTGACTCTCTCCATAGACCCTACAGCCTGCAGCTGTCCCTGACTAACACCAGACATGTTCAGCCTTTCTGAATTTTGCTCACTTTAGCAGTCATTGGCTTATCAACCAGAAACTTATAACACAAATTACTCCAAAATGCCTCCCTGTCTTATCTATTCCTATTCCACAGCTTCCCTGTGACATCACGTGGCAGCTGCAGCTGGCTGGCCACAGCTGTGCTCATGGGGGTACCACTGACGTGGAGAACACAGCCACACACTATCACCAGACTGCCAGGAGCACTTGCACAACAGCACCTTCCAGAGAAAATCTACTCCTTGGGCTCACAAAACTGGTCCTTTGGTTAAACAGGGAATTCAGCCTCATGCCATTAAACCAGCAGGCAGGGGATTTGCTTGCTTTTGACAAACACGCCCAGACAGCTCTGCAGCATGTTTGGAGAAGCTGCCCCAGACCAAATGCTCACACTGCAGCCAACAGCTTTGGATGAGACGCTGACTCCAGGGGCTACCGACAGACGAGAAGGCAGCAGTCTTTATTCCTATTAGCATCTATCCTAAGTGAATGTGCACTCTCATCATAAAGCCTGAAAGTTAAATCCATGGGGAAACGTGCACAGAAGAGCTGAACAGATAATCCCATCAGTCCACTTAAATGGGCATCTGAGTCAACAAATCTAATAAACTGGGGTCAGTGGACCAGGCAGATGATAGAGGAGCCTCACCGCTGCATTACATCCTGCAGTCCCTTGAGGTCACACTGGCAGTTTTGATGCAATAAACTGGCTCTCCAGACACAGGATTTCACCACTAGATGTCAATGGTATCTGAGCTTTTGAAAGGGAAATACTGCTAAAAGCAGGTTAACTGCTGGAAAAGTTTGTTCCAGCTGACACCAGTTTTTGCTTCAACCAACCACAGTCAAGCCCTTTTCTTGGACAGGATGGTGATGTGGTCTTTGCAGAGATGCCCCCAATAAAAACTCTGCCTGTCTTGTAGTAACACATGGCTCCAGCAGTTTTTTGTCTGTTTATTTCTGGGAAATGATACCTACCTTCACCATGTTAGTATCTCTCAGTGTCCTCTGAAAACCTTAACATTTAGCCTAAGTCTTTCCTCATTTGCACTTGTATAAAGCCAGACCAAGTTCCCTGGAGTCACTCAAATTGCTTTGAGAAATAACTCAAGCTAGCAAAATGCACAGAATTAAATTTGATTGACTAAACTACATTATAGTCTTCAGCAGAAACTCTTATTTAAAAGTAAAGTGAATTACCTCACTTAATATTAAATAACCTCATCAAATAAGCAGTAAATTAGGGTCTAAATGAATTTCAGACACGTGTGAGTTTTCAGATTTGCATGTTATTTTCCCTTAGCAGTCCTCCCCTGTTCTACCTCTACTATGTTGGACTTGTTCAATTCATTTACCATCCTGTCTTATACCTCTCTTCTAGTTTCTACTATTACATCATCACCTACTTGGCCTTAGAAAGTGGCCTCCAACCAACAATGTGCCCTGAATCTGGAGCATGTAGCTATAGCCTTGAGCCAAGGTCAGTGCTGGCAACTGGTGTCAGCCACAACAGTTTTCATCCCTGTAAGTATGACAGGGCACCCAACACCCAGCAGCTCTGCTGGTCTCTGATGCTGCACCATAACCAGGGGACTGACCTTGTACGAAGCCCAGCTTTAGTAGCAGTTCACAGTTATTTGTGGCTTTAAAGTGTTTCAGTTTGGACAGAGAGACTATATTCTGTTTTATAGTGTAGCCAGAGACTCAGCCTGGCAACAGACGTTTGAGCATCCAGAGTTTTAAAAACCCAATGGAAATCAACCAAAGCTCAACTTGATTTCACACAGCCTTTCTAAATTAAAGGGAGAGACACCCTTATCACAGCAGCTAGCCTTGTTTTCATGAAAGTTTTTCCAAGCTGCTTGACATAATTTGAAGACTTCAAACTTTTGAGGGCTTTACGGCTGAAGGATTGTTATGTGGAGCTGCTGAACCAACTTTCTCAGCAGACCCTTGCCTGTACCAGAGTCGCTCCCATTGACAGGCACATTTGGCTGGGGGCAAGCCCACGCAGGAATCAAGTCCACATGACCTCAGCAGCAGCTTCACTGTGAAGCAATGAAACCTTTGCCTAGTGTTACGGAGAGCTCTCACAAACATTTGTCAGAAGCCTCTATAACTTACCAAGGAAGTGCTTGATCTGGGGCTTGATCCTCACCATCCTTTGTCATTTCTAGGTCTGAATCATCTCTGTTTACATTTGCTAGTAAATTCCCTCCAGCAAAGCACAGCTCTTTGCTTTCAAGCCATCTGTCACAGCTGGCTGTGCCTTTCCCAAGGGACACTTCACCACTTAGGTTAAATGGACAAGCACTGCCAGTGCTGTTTTTCACTGCTAAGTAACACTCTCATCTAAACCATTTCCCTGCAGAGGCAGCTCCACGATTAGCTCAGACAATGGCAAGATATTTCCTTTCCCTTATTTTTCTTTATAACCTTACCTGGAGCACTAACAGTTGTTCTGAAACAGCTCTTCCTATGCTGCAGGCAGGAAAGGACTTGCATTGGTATCAGCAACAGCAGGAGAACAAAACAAAAAGCTGCAAGTTTTAGAAGCCCTGACAACTTTCTGCAAGCCAATCCCTTTGAAAGATCAAGCAATCTATAACCTACGTCTATTGCACAAACCATCATTTAAGACCCATCTAATCAAGGCAGGCTGTCCTTCAGTGTGGTTTAGCTCACCTGATTCTGCTTAAAGACATCTTCGTGTCTTGCTTGTATACTTCTCCAAATTATGCTACTGAATCACATTTTCAGGTAAAAAGAATAAGTTCAGGTTTCCAATCAAATTTTATACTAAACTATGTTGATCCCCTATTTCTTAGGGCCTCCAGGACTGCTCTGACTTCTTACCACAGAGATGAGAGCTGAAACCTTACGAATAGGAACTAGAGGCACTAGGATTGTAAAGAGCACTAAAGGCAGCCCACAAAGACCTCTTGTTAGGAAACAACACTCTAAGTCCTACTTACAAGCCAACCCTGCACTACCCACCTCTCCCTGCAATGTAACCAAGGAGCCAAATATCCAGGTGCCATCAATCAGACCCATGCAGACAACACAAAAGAAGAGCTTCCCTCTCACCTGCTGCATTTGGGTGACCCCCTGAATGACTCTTGCCTTTCCTAACCCCAAAAGGAGGTTTTCCCTGGGTTTTAACTGCCTGGTTTCCCTAGGATTGTTGTGTTTTTCTAAATGGGGAAGACTGACTCTACCCTGAGGATTTTCCCTGGGGATATCAGACCTGAAAAAAGTCATCAGGACCCTTCAGAGTAAAGGAAGTTTTCCAAGGCTTTCAAGATCATGCCCCTTTCTCTCCCTGGCATAGGAAAGGAATGGAGAAAAACATGTTGAAGATCCAAAGATCTTCTTCCAGACAAGAGGGAATGCAGAACACTTCTCTCCTTGCTTCAACAGTTGTTCATTTGGCCCACCATTACAGGCCTCCTCAGTTCTCTGGACTTTATTAATTATCTTGCATGATTCTTTTAACTCTGATACAACTACAAGCATTTCACAGTATTATTGTAGCCATGCATGGAGGGTGCCATCACACAAGTCTCCAGTGTGAAATGGTGAACACTGTAGCTGTGGAGCCAGAGGAAGACTTACCTTTTTTTGGGTTTTGTTATGTGCGCAACTCAGCTGCCACACCCACGGCAAAAGACAGCAGGACTCAGGGGCATATGCTCTGGGTGGCATGAAAGTCTGTTGGTGTGTGAAACACAGCAAATATTCAGGAGGTTTGTTTTTCCAGTTGAATGCTTCCTCCTACTGAGAAGAGGAAGTCACTTTTACACAGTGTAGAGCAGTTGTCCCCATGCAGGTCAGTCCTGCTCTGCACAGAGGGCAGTGCTGGCCCCCAAGCAAACTGCTCCCACCTGCTGTCTATCACAGTCATACAGCTCCTAAAGGAATGACTCAGCACAAGCCTCTCCGAATACTTCAGTTAAAATTCAGAGACCACTGAGCAGACTAAATGGCAGCCCTTTGCCAATCAAGATCTTTTTGGTGGACAGGGATAGAGGAACCCTTGTTTGAATAGTTTAGCAAGATGGTCTGAAGGGACAACATCTGCAGTGCAGCAGCCTCATCTTGTGGTTCTTCTAGCACAGCTGGAGCTGTAAGGCAGCTATCCTCAGCTCTACACTCTCCCATTTGCAAATCATCTTAAAGATACCATCACTCTAGCTTCTTATGAAAATCTCCCAGCACGGCTGATGGATGGAAGGAGAGCCCTTTGGTGCAAAGTTAGTTGCTTGCATGTAGCCACATGTGGCAATAGGTTAAGGAGACTCTCCTCTGATCTTCTGGGCTACATTGTGGAGAGCAATGATATACAAAAAAGGGGAGTGATAAACAGCTGGGACTGTAAATTCTTCAGCTTGTGCAACTGGATCTAGAAAAGGATGTCTGTCTGTAATGTTTCTTTAAACATCATTACAGAGAAGTGTCAACAATTTAGGCTTGTTTTAAATACTAATATTAAAATTCACCCTATCTGTATATTAACGCTGGCACTTTGTAGGTCAGGCTTAAGACTCCTTAAGGTGCAGGCACTCAGAGGATTAAGTACTGCCAATTTGTAAAGCACTTTCAACAGACATCACACTACTAAGTACCAGGTGTTATTTCTGTTTGAAATAGCCAGGTTTGGCTTACTGGTTCCTAGGGTTTGCAAGGGGAAAGGATGGAAGGACAGGGCAAGCCTCAGCTGTGTTACAGTGCACTTGTAGCCCATCTTGAGCTTTGCATTCCCTGCTGCAGACGAGCCCAGAGGAAGGAGAGGAAACAGCACCATCAGGGATGACTGATGACAGGGAAAGCATTTGCTGTCCTCAGTGAGAGGATCAAGTGCCAATAAGCAGCCTCCAGAGGATATGAAGACAGATTTACTCCTCCCCTCCCCCACAGGGACTTCTCATGGCAGCTCGAGGCCCCTCTTTGACTGCGCTGTGATGACAGGGCACAGCTGAGACCCCATTAACATCATTCCTGCTTTGAAACATTGGTACCAGCAAATCTGACTGACCAGAGATATACGAGCAGCTCTGAATGGGGTCAGGCTCCTGAGCCTCTATGTGAGTCTGCATCCACCTCAAAAAAAGCAGTGAGGGTTTGTGGAACTGAATGACTGGAAGTAAAATATTCCATATAGGAACAATAAGTATGTGTGGTAGGCATGAAGGCACAGAGCCCAGACTTCATTAAGGTAGTTTTTATATTTTGAAAAGCAATATTAAAAAACACTGGAAAATGCAAGATAAACATAACAGTTGCTTCTACAAGTTTTAACCTTGTATTGCTTGGCCATTTTGACATATAAATTATTGCTTACTAGCTCTCATAAATACACGACACAATAATATGTACAGGCAAACAAGCATGAAATATGCAAAGGAAAACATTGGCAACATTGATTCTGGCAAATCAGATTATTTCATACATACCAGGTCTCATAATGGTGGATAACTACTAGCTGTAGTCCCTGAGAAGTCAGGTAAATACCTTGATTTGGGGGCTTCTATTTTATTACTTTTAATGCAAGCTGACACCATTATGGCACTCAGAGAGAACAGGCAGGTGTTCTTACCTCAGCTCATTGACTTCATCCCAGTGTTTAACAGTGTATAAGATGACAATAAATAGGCTATGCAAATAAATATTACTCTGCTAAAATGTTTAGTATTTACATCTTTCTTTTTTTTTGCCACTGTTATGCAAATGAAATTTATTACTATCCAAGATGGTGCTGGAATCAACAAGCTGTGTCATAGAAACATCTAAATTTGTTGCAACAAAATCCCACATCAAAGAGGTAAAAAGTGACATAGCTCCTTCCTTTGTTATGTATAACTGATCCTCCTAGCTACTATAAAAAAATTGCAGAGTATTTAAGCCTAGGTGTGACTGTGATAAACCAAATTTACAAGATTTATTAGATTTTATCCTATGTAACCTAATTGCATTATTGAAGGATGTAAAAAAAAAATAAATCACAATATCACCAGTGCTGGACCCTGGCAGAGGCTCTATAGTATTATCCTTCCCTTTCACAGGGTTTACTCGTAGTTCTTCTCCCAGCCACCTCACCTTCAAACTGCTTGCCAGTCTGCAGCAAAGCTCTGCAATACTTCACCTGTTGAAAGAAGTCTCTGAAGAGCCTTTTTTTAAATTAGACATTAGCTACAGGTTAAGGCTATTTGCCTTTCTTTTATGGTAACAGTTAAAAGGTCCATATTTTCAACGTGAAATTGATGCAGACATGTTGGACCCTGCGACCAGAAATTTGTATCCAAGTTATACAGGCCACTATAAAAACTAGTTTTTAAAGTTACAAACAGTAGTCTAACATAGATAACAAGGTTAATTCTGGCTATATGCCTTCAAACCGATTTTATGCCAGCTGCAAGGGGTAGACAACAGCCGATTTAGCGTGAAATTACAGTGGTGCAGATAGCCAACACCTCAGCTGGCTTGAAGCCTACTGGTACAAGTTAACCCATCCCTTTACTTCATTTTGAATTGGCAGAGTGAGGAGCCTTCAAGGTCACTCTAGCAGGCTTTCAAATCAAAGCCACAGCACAGAGTCATTGTTATTCCCCCCCCCTTTTGTTTCCTTGTCTTTTATTCTTCTCTGGCATCACTGTTGCTTCATCAGCAGTAACTACCCAAAACTATCACAGAGCCAAATGCAGTGAACTGAGAAACAGTGTCACTTTCTCACCCTGAATACCTTCTAATCCTCCCTCTCCCACAGATTTCAAGAGAACAATTTGTGGACTAAAGAGTTACACCACATGAGCAGAAGCATGGTCTACGTACAGGCTCCTAAAAATAATGCCACACTAAAAAACAATTCACAAGGGGGAGCTCAAAACTCAGGAAACTACCCAGGTAATGCAGTTAGGGTGGGAATTCTGAGTGTTGTAGCCAGAGGAAGAACTGCAATAACACAAGCAACAAATTGCATCTGGTTTTTGTTCTTACATTGCAAAAAGGTGCCCACCACAGCTAGTATCTTCATCTGAACAGTTTTGGTCTGTTTGCACTAAAGAGTTATTTACAATATGTGCAGTCACATCTACAGAAGAACATAGGAAATTTTTACTCCATGGCCAGCAAGAGTTTATTTTTTTTTCTTTTTACTGGGTAAAAAGAAGACTTTTTTTCTAAAAAAAAAAAAAATCATATAGTATTTGATAATAATAACAAAGTACAAGCAAATACATTTCTGAAACATCTGTTTCCTTTACAATAGATCTATACAATATTTCACAGATGGGAAAACTGAATGCATTCTACAGATTCCCCCACGGACTACTTGTTAAAGCTGCTTTTTTAAAATCCCTTTAAACCAGAGATAACACAATGATGAAGAGCATGCTACTTCAGTATTCCCATATTTTAGTAAATGAGCATTTTCTTGGAAGTCTTCCTCATGTGGAAAACATACAATAGAGATGGGCAAGCGATGCTATGTATCCTCCCTGCTGTGCAAAAGGACTGTTGCCATGAGTCAGTGTACAAACACGTGCCAGACCGTGCAGCACTCTGCACACTGCCTGCAGCATTCACTAGGTTATTTCAGGGCAACTTCTTAGCACTGAAAACCAGAGCTATGGTTATGATGGTGCTTGAGATGTAGGTCAACTGTAGACAAGACTTTAGAAATGCTGCCTCAGTACATGCCCAGATGTAGTACTTGTAGCTACATGAGAACTGGCTAGGAGAAGGGTATGAGAGGGACAAAAGCAGTAAAGGGACCCTGATGCTGAGAGCTCAGTGTGTATGCAGGCAATTACAGTGGTACCCTGTAAGGTGCACCTTTCTGTTCTTTAAAAACTAGAAGCATGTGCAAGTTAGGTGAAGTTTTACCTGCTGAAATGGTATTTCCAGGAGATGAGTTAGGAATATAGGTGGATCTAGGCATTGCCTCTGAATAGACATCAAAGAGGCTGTAATCCAAGCAGAAAACAAAGCTTCTGCTATAATAATTTATAACGTGTTAACTGCAGGACCCAGTGCTAAATCTGAGATAACTGAAAAGGAAGAAAATAACATGTTTTCAGTATACAAACAACTGTGTCCATGGATTGCAATGAAAGTGGATTGGCTCTTACAGTGTGGATGAACAGGTTCTTAAAGGGACCGTAACAGCATGGACTGTTTACTGCTGATCTCCACAACACGACACACACTTGAGTTTCATCTGGTTGCGCTGCCTTGTTATATTCCCATCCTTGGTTGTTTGCACTTATCTCAAATATGATGCTCCAGTGGACTCAGAGGAACTGCAGAGATTGCACATTATTTTTGGCAACAATACTTTGGCAGCCTTGAATTAGTGAGGTACATATGTGGTGAACTGGGAATCAATCCCCTTGCGGCATGTTGCTTGCTGAAATGTTTTGCTGCTGTGACATGATGATTCCTTTCATTCTAATACTGGCAGAATCTGCATTGAAAGCTACACAGGACCAAACAATATTTTCACAGAAACCAAGCTCCTGAGTTCAAAGGACGCTGCTCCGCTCCCTCACATCCCAGTGACCAGTGGGAATGGCACCAAGCTTGCCCTGCAACTCTGTGAGCAGCTCCTTTGCTGGCTCTTGCCTGATTTTCCTGCGCATGTTGTGTGAGCTACTGATAAAACTCAGTAAACTGTTCTTATATAGGGAAGCAACATGCTTGGCATAAACATTCACTTAATTCAAAGTGCTGCAGTTACAAGGTTATAGGAAGCTGTGTACGCTCACACTCGTGGCTCTATCCTGTGAGAAAGCTCAAACAGAGCTTGCTGGTTGTCGATGACATGCAGGTGATGGACATATGGCTTCAGCTCATGATGCTCTTTCGAAGGAACTTCATTGCCTGCAAGACAGGAGAAAGAGGATGGATCAGAAAGCTGTGCCTTGCCTGCTTCTCTGTCCTGTGTTGCAAAGTCACTGGTGTGCCATGTGTCAGGTGCTAGACAGTCACAAGAAAGACAGACAGTAATCTTATGCAAAACCTTATGCATTGCACTTCAACAGTAATGCTGTTTAAGTGCAATACATAAGGTAACAGCTTGATAGAGAAAAGAGAAGAAATACATACGCAGTGCTGAGCAGCCAGCATGCACAAAGAAGGGACAAGTGGACAGCAAGAAGCTGACTCTTCCCAAGAGGAAGACTTACTCCTGCTGGCAGTACAGGCAGTCCAATTCTCTGTTAAGGGTTTCCTTTGTGCTGCTCTTGCAGCACAGCGGAGCCTTAAGCATGGGTGGGCATGCTTAACAGGGCCTTAAGCATGGGTGGGCATGCATGGGACTCTAACTTTTAAAAAATCTTAACACAAGTTCAGAAGGCAGCAGGCCCTGGATGAGTGTCTTCAGAGCCGGTGAAAGGTGACAGCACAGCAGATGGATATGAAAGCTCTTCAAAGTTGCTCTGACAGGCTCTCACGTTTTGATCTGTTATGCTTTTGATTTCTGATCTAGTAACAGAGGCAAGAGTCATGCTGTCATTTCATGGGAGTTTACACAGCAAGAGGAATTAGCTGTGTAACAGACAAACTGAAGGGTGGCTTCAATGGCAGATGTTTTCTGTTACAAGCTTTATGCCCATCATGGGCTTGTGGGAACTCGTTGTCTGTGAAATGCTCCACCATGGCTGGTACTAGCAGAAGTGGAAAAGGAAAAACTAAGCCCATGGCCACGAGATCCATCAAGACAGGCAGAGAAAGCAACACTGATGACTGCTGACAAATGAGCAAAGGTGGAAAGCTCGCTTCTAGTCCATGTCCTCAAGGAATTTTTAATATTACCATAAATGGACAAAGAAAACTCCTCAAAATTCCCTGAACCAATTAGCTTAACTCACACACTTCCTCCTTCTCCTTTGTTTTATTATCACCCTTTTCTCCACACTCTCCAGCTATACGAGGTTTCCAGGAATCAACCATCTCTTGTTTCTGAAGATCACTGCATGATGCTGTGTGGGTAACATGGGATGTGAATGCAGCCAGTTCTGCATGTGGCTGCTAACAGGGTTCCTGGGCAACTATTTTAAAGAGCTATTTTGGAGCAGCCATCTAACTTGAGCAATGTCAGAGAGAACAGGACAATGCAATAAATCTGTGTCAGAACACAGAAATGACCTTTTTGTTCTGAGGGAACAGGATCTCAGCAGCTGTGCTGAACATACTGAAAAACATTTGTATTTCTCATTAACACCTCAAATGACAAAAGCTTGAATTACGTTATTTTCTAGGGCTGTTTTTTCTCACTTTGGAAATGCTATTATTTGTTTTCAGCATTTAGGACATAAACATGTTATTTCCATTAAAAAGGCATTTCAGTCTTACTTGGAACCTAACCAGTTTCTAATCCAGAAACACTTTGGCCTGCAAGCTTAATACACATGATACAGTTCATAAACAATAATAATATTCCTTGCTTAGTTTTGTTTGAATTCTTTCCTACAGTGAGATGCCTGCTGCTCTTAAGCCAATCTGGGAATTGATGCAGTAGAAAGACTCACATTTCTGAGAGCAAAATAAGCCCACTAGAAAAGGAAACTGTCCATAAAGTCTCAATAAATATTCAGTGAATTCATTTCATGCCTAAATGAATTTAAGGAAAAAAAGTGCCTACAGGGATGTCTGTATAAACTGCTTTTTAAATGCCAGCTTCACAATAAATCAAGTCTGTAGCAAAATAAAATAACAATCACGTACTTCAAACTACCAGATTATATGGTAAATCTCAGGTATTAACCTTGGATTTCTGTTGCAAGACTTAGAAAACCACTTGGAAAAAGAAAAGGCAAAAATGTGATGAAAGATGTGCAGAGAAGGTGCAAAAAAACCCTCACACCATTAGAAGGAACCAGTGCTACATTTTATAATGCCAAATAAGAGATATTTTCATTTACAGGCATGGTTTGGATTAACCAATATTTCCTTCATTATCTGAAAAAAAGATAAAAGGCTCAAGGCACATCTTGCTCCTTCTCTCCCTCTCCCTCTCTTATACATATATCTCAAAATAATACAGGAACCATAATTCTCAAAGGTACCTGTATTTATACACAAAATGATTATTATTCTTTTTGCTGCTGCCCATACTGACAGCTGTTGAAAATTCAGCTGGAAAAAAAAAATGATTCAGACTCTGTTTTCCCCAAGGCTGCAGCACAGTTCTGAACTCGTCTTTGAAAAAGAGGTTTTAGTGGCCTCAATAAATGACATGTTTACTAGGTTTGGCTTAAAAACTAACCACTTCCTAAAGTAGTGTTGCTTTTGTCCCCTTCCTGTATTTAACCTCTCCACAGAGAATAAGAAACTCTGAGAAGGAGAAAGTGAGGTTTCTCCTCTGTGAGCAGTGGAACACAGCAAGCTGGGTTCTTCTGACTTGGTCCCTTAGGGTTGGATTCTCTGGAGGCCAGCAAGGCAGAAACAAAATGAAACAAAACAAAACAAACAAACAAACAAAGCAAATAAAAAGAAGTCTTCTATGCAGCTGAGGCACTCACAACTGTTCCCATCAGCATAGATCCTCCAGTGTCTAAAGCAGACAGACTTTTATTTGCAGCTTCCCCTAGCACAGGTACTAACACAACACCCCCCATTTCTTTCTACTCCACTTTTGTGAAACCCACAGAATCTTCATACCTTCTGAACTTCTCCAATTTTGTGAAATGACATTAGGAACCCAAAATAAGCAAACAGTTGTTCTTGGTGAAAAGCCAAGTGAAAAGCTGTGGTGATTAATGCCATCTTTTAGCTACTGGAAGCCAAGACAGCTGTGAATCCATTACCAAAACACACAGACTGGCAGGAGATTGAGTTAACTTGGTCATAGCTGGGAAAGGGAGAAACAGCAGCATACACCAGAGGCCTCCATTATTAAGTACAGCTGGCACAGATCTTACACAGGGTTTTTAAGAGGTAGTAATTTTTGTAGGAAAATAATTTATTAAAGTTTGGAAGCTGTTTCTACAAACATTTTGTAAAGTAAAACTGCATCCATTTCTGTTATGCTGATCTTCCAACAACTATGCCCTCTCTTGCCAATTGGTTAAATAATTGTTGTCCACATTTTGCTGCTGTAGTAAACATGAGCAACTGAAAAGGAAACAGAGGAAAAATACCAAAACAAAACAAAACAACCAACAAACCCTCAAGGGCGTACAAATGCAAAATAAGTAGGAAGTTTTGGCTACTCACCAAATTGGTTATTTCTGCAATGTCTCAAAGACCGAACAGTGTCTGCAATCATGTGCTGCAAAGAAAAGGCAAAAAACATTAGTGCGAAAACCTGAGACAGATTCTGTCATTAGAAAAGCCTGAGAAATCTCCTTGCCCTACACTGTACAGCAAAAAGAAACTGTAATAAGGTAGAAAATGAAGACAGCAGGAGAAACTTTGCTCTTTATCTTAGTGATACCATTTGATGAAACAGGGTTACTCTAGATGTCTTCTTGGTACCACCCTGATTAAATGAGAACAATTCCTTAAGAGCCCATGGGAAGTGGTCATGGAAAATAATCAAACAATTGCTCATTTTTGTTCCAGTGACTTTTATTAAACTGAAAGCCTACAGCAAGGAAGTCCTGTGGACTGGGTGAGTCCTCAGAGCTCAACCCCAGCTTTAGTGCATTATCCAGGATATTCTGTAGTCTGCAACCTCTCCGTCTGTCTCCACATGTTGTATAATTAGACTATAAGCCTCTTTGTGGCACAGACTACACCCCTTGGCATATACTTGTATAATGCCTAGCACAATCAGGTACCAGTATCAGCTAGGCAGTTTTCTGCAGTATAACCAGCACAAAAAAAAAGCAGCCCGTAACCTAAGTGCTGCAGAGCAAGCACCCTGACATCTCCGCAGGCATGTACCAAATAAGACTATCCTGTAGGTATGCTATTTTAACAAAAGCTGGTGCTAACAGGGATATTGGATCTTCACTTAGATTACGCAGAAGAAATAAAGGATTTAAGTTCAGTTTGTCATTCAGGCTCAGGTCTTCGACTTACAAAAACTGGGACTGTTCACTACAAATCAGTGGAGTGAGTTCATTTTCCCTAGATACTACCCATAAAGTTCTTAAACCATTACTTTTCCTAATTTCACTGCTTCTGTGGCAAGTCTTCACCAAATCTAGTAATTAATTGAAGCAAATTGCAGTTATCAGGCATGATCTGATAGCTCATGCAAACAGCTAATGCTCTTCTCATATCTCCCTCAAAAATCATCAGAGGTGGAAAGGATTAACTCTCTTGAGCAGACTATGTTTAAGACCAGAACGATGCAGAACAGCTCATCTCTCAACCCCCGGGAGAGGTTTACAAGGCTTCTCCCCAGAAAAGCTTATCACAAGAGCACGTTTAATGGAAACTTCATATTCCTTTCATCAGTGAATCAAAATAATTTTTCTTGTTACCCGCTGTGATTCATTTGCCATGAAATCACGAATCTCTTGTGCTGATGTCCTTGCACTGTTTATAATGAAGTTCTAATGAGATGATCTAGATTTCCTGATCAATAGTGTGAGTACTGGGAGAGCTACAACTTCCACCAATGCTGCTACTGTGATGTTTTCCAGCATTTCCCTTCGCATTTGGATTTTAGAAGTAAGAGAGGCCCTACTATCACAGACACTGTAACTTTTTGCTGTTTCTTCTTTGTAGTCAGTCAGTGTGAGGGTCCATCCCAAGATCAGCTTCTGGAGGTGATGCTCTGGTAAGGGAAGAACCTCTTTGTGGAACACTTCAAGCAGAATCCCAAATCTCCCGGCTTTAGTAGCCTAATTAGGAATTTCTCTCTGTTTTCAGCTCTCTGGGATCCAAAAGCAATACAGAAAATCAGCCAATTTATCTGCAAAGCAAATGCTATCTCCTGGCTGTTTAAACAGGTGCGTGCATACTGTTAGTGTGATGAGTAACACACCTTTAACTGCAAAAACTCAGGCTTGAGGGTTGCATAGATATTCGGGGGGTGGGGGTTGAGAACCCTCAGCTGCAGCACACAGTCCTTACAGATGAAGGTGCTAGGTAAGCTGGTGCTATCAAAAATGGTAATGGCCACTGACCTGTATTAGAGTTTGCTGAAGTGTGTATAAGATATGTCATTGCTAAGATATGGCTGGTGGCTGACTGGAGAAAAAACCCTGAAGAAACCGCCTTTCGGTGGTTTCTGACCAAGCAGCTCAGAAAATACCATGGAAGCACCTTGAGATGTAACAGCATAAGACCATATTTTCATTTATTCCTTCAGATTCAGTTGAGGAAGTAAGTATGGTACCAAAAATCAACCTAATGCTCCTGTAGACTAGATTTTACCTAAAATGGAGTTAAATAAGCCACAACAATCCCTTCACTTTTTGCTAAAGCTAGGTAACATTCCTGAGACAAAAGATCATTTCACTTTCTTCTCTTTGCAAATTTCCTTCTTTATATTTTGAATTAACTTTGTCTCCACTGCAATCACATCATGTCAAATCAAATTCAGTCATGGTAGGGTTGTTGAGGTCCAAGAATATAAAAGAAGCGGGGACTGTAGGGAGAAATAAGATCTTTTATTAAACCAACTAACATAGTTGGAAAAAATAATGGCTCAAACTGACAAGTCCTCCTTCAGACGAGATGTTCAATGCAAAAATGAAATATTTCAAAATACTGATCCAAACAGAGACACAAGAAACCATCTTTGTGTTGATATTCATAAGTAGAAACTCTACTCATTTATAACAGTAAGTTCCTTCCCCAAAGCAGTAATCTGCTATGGTAGAATAATTCTTTTATTCTTTTTCTGCAACAGCAAATTTGCAGGTGAGGTTCAGTGGCTTGATCCAAACCCAGCAGGAGTTAATGTCAATAGTAATTTTTCTCAGCAAAGGCCAGAAAGTGCTCAGCACTTCAGTGTTCAGTGCAGAATACCAAGGAAGACATTGTTCTTTGGGACAAAGCCCTTATAATTAGAAAAGAAACATGGCCTGATGTATATGTGATAATGTGTGATGCATCTTGTTAGTTCATGCCCACTGACTAAATCCCTTAACATTCAAATGAGCCAGTGTAATACCAGTGCACTGCCTGAGTTTCCACTACACTGATATTTAAATCTCTCCTAAGCCCTTACTTCCTAAGCTTGCACTATTGCCTTCATTCATATGTACACAGGGCTGCAGGAGACAGCTCGTTTCTGAGAGCGTGATCTGACTAATAATTTGGAGGAAGTGTCAATCTGAATAACCCTTACCCCACGACCATCACCTCAGACTCTCCCCCCTGCCATTTAAAATGCCCATTATCCATTTGAATGGAAAAGGTGAAATCCTGGCTCACTGAAGTCAATTAGCAAAGCTCTCACTGCCTCTGGAGACACAATGGTGACAGGAAGGACTGGAATTCTCACCCAGCAAGCCCAGCATACATTAACCATATACATGATTAAACAACAAACAAACAAACAAACAAGGTCTGCTAAGACTGAAACAAGAATTAGATCCTACATATTCACTAAACAAATATATGGGCCAGTGGGGGGATTTTAGTAACAATTATTGTGCATCAAGGGCTAGTTTAATTTACATGTTAATTGGATGTACTTCCAAGAGGCAATGAAGAAGAACATGCTAATGAGTTTTATGCAAACACCTAAAGGTCAAATAGTTAATGGACTTGGGACAAGAAAACCCTTCGTTAAATGCAAATCAGTGTTCTCCTAAATTCTGCAACAAGAAAAGGTACAGAAATCAAATAGAAAACACAAAAAAAAGGAGCTCAGGTTCAAAAGTCAAACTCTACATCTGGTTGTAAGTTGAAAGACAATGTACATTATGATAGGATGTGAAAAAAAGTTCAACATCTGGTTCATTAATAACTCCATGGTTGCATGTTCATTCTCAAACAAGCGTAAACACATGGAGAAAATAGTTGGGAAGAATTCACCAGGCACAGCCATCTGTCCTGTGGCATGTCTAGAGCAATTGGGAAAAAACATTTTGGTTTCTTGATCAAATACTACGGGCCAACAAAAAAAAAACCAAACCAAACAAACCACCACCATCTTCACCACCAAAATAATCCAAACTTCTCTACTCCATCACTGTTCAGATATACAAATTTTGGCTTTGTGCTGTGAAAATATTATATAAAAAAAAAAGGCAAATTAGGGAAATCAAACCTCTATCAGTAATATTATGCCAGAGTAGATGTCATATGATGTCTAGAGTGAATGTGGCCAAAGATACAATGTCAGTAAGTGCCCTTATGCATAAAAGTTAAAATAGTGGTATTTACAGTCAGTTTAATTCAAATTTCAGGCATTATTTTCTTCATCATCTAACCTAGATCAAAAAACTTCTCTTTCATTCAAAATCCCTGGAATTACCATATCAGTGGCAGGGGATAAAGCAGAGGAACCTTTTCTTAAGTGAGAGACTAGAGAAGCCTTGAGAAAAAAAAAGGAATGAAACATAATTCAGAGAAAGCTGAAGCAGGAGAACTTAACTGATAAGAAATAGTCCACGAGGTGGTGCAAAGGAATTGATCTCACTCAGTAAAAAATGAGTGGACTGTGTGATGGCCATTACTGGCTTAGACATTTTACAGAGAAGTGGAGGAGGAAGGAATGAGAAGAGAGAGGAGCAGAGGAAAAGGGCAGGGGAGATAGACTGTTGACTGTTTTCTCATGCTTGCTCTTTTTTACCCGTTTTTCTTCCTGATTCATCCAAAAGAAAACCTTTTAGTCTTACAAGATAAGGAAGGGAAAGGGAAGAATAGGACGTGAGTCTTTTGAAAACAGGAAGGACAAAATTAGCTTACCAGCTTTTCAAAATTAACAAGGTTATCCAGAAATGTTTTATTTCCTTCATGGATGAATGTTACATCTGAAAAATAAAATAAAGGAAAAATAATTACTTTTCATGGTTTTGTTGTTTAATGCAAAGAAATAAAATGACTAAACAGCAACAAAAAGGAAAAAAAAAGGAAAGTATCCCATTAAAGATTGACACAATACCTTATAACAGTGGAACAAAAGTCTGTTTTAATGATGACATGCAGAGATTATTAGAAACAACACTAGGTACACATTGCAACAAGAGTATTTTCAAAAGGGAGCATGGATTTCTTATTAAACCTGGTCTGTGTTACTTCCAGGGTGCATAACATACAGGGGATGGTTGGGAGCACAGGAGGGCACCCAGAGGGATGGCCCTGCAGGGGGGCATGGCTGCTCTCCACACACCGCGGTACTGGTCCAGATATGCTGCCCATGACTGTGCCTGGGCTGGAGTTGGTCAGTCCCTGAGCCCAGAGCTCCATGGAGGCAGAGAGCTCCATGGGGGCAGAGCTACCAGATGCTGGAGCTGGCTCTGACACCCCTTCATCTCTCTCTGTGGGACACTGACTCTGAAGTCCTCCCCCTACAGCAATGGGTAGCCAGAGAGGTTAAACACAAGGCACTAAACCAAAGTGTTATGGCTAGGAAAAAACACTTGTATGCAGTGTTGTTGGGAGAGAATTTGCGAAGGCAACAAAAAGGTCAGAGGAAAAGGAAAAGGTCTATATTTGACTCCAGGAAGAGAACTGAACACAGTGTAATGAACTGGAGGGGGGGGGGGAATAGCAGGCAAAATAAATGTTGCCAAGTTAACACTACAATTACAACAGTAGCTGGAGGTCATTTTCTCTATTTTTCTAATGCATATTAGGACAGAAATCAGAACTATCTTGGGCATGAAATACAAAGAACATGAATAGATCTCCCATGGGGACGGAAGGTCTGACTCCAACAGTACATCTCCAGATTACTGAAAATACTAGCAGGAGCACCACCACCTATCAGCTCTCTCCTGGATGTGTGGGTATCCAGGAGTGCCAGGAGGAGTCAGCACTCTTGTAATGAGATGGCACTCCAATATCACTACTTCTTAAAAGTCACAGCTGTGTCTGCCAGCAGAAGAATTGCACACAGTAAACAGGACATCTCCCTCTGCGCAGAGGTGCCAACCTCCAGCCCACCAGTCTGTGCATCGCAGTATTTCTTCTGTGCTCATCCCCAGTACTCCCTCTGATGCCCACATGGACCTTGTGGGTTTGGGGGATTTTAGGACTGGAAACCCACAGCAAATGCTGGAAGATGCTTTGTCACCTCCTCTCTCCCTACACACACACACACACTCTTCACCCACCCCTACCTTCACCCTCCCCCAAAACAGCCCACCTAATTTATTTCCTTGGGTTTCAAAGACTCACTCTGTGCCTGAAGGGCATTTTGTAATTGCTTGGAATTGGAATGCTAACGGCTTCATGTGCTGGTGGAAACCCAGGGCTGGGACTCTTCCCAGGGGTGATGGAGAGCTCCTGTGCCCCCAGGGCAGCTGGACTGGGGTCTGCCTGGGGCAGGTAAGATGCCAGCCTGGTCACGAGAGTCCAGCCGGCCCTCCTGAGCAAATGCAGAAAGCACAGCGTATGCTGGTGATGCCTCCAGCACCTCTCTGTCCCTGTGCAGCATCCTAAAAATCGGGGGGAAAGGAGGGAGCAGGACCCTCTACACCTCCTCTGCTGGGCTGCTTTGGGGCACCCAGGGAAAGGGACACAGAAAGGATATGATTTCAGGACACAGGCATTACTTGTCTCTATATCAATGCAGTTAAAAACTGTCCATCACTTCTAATGAAAAACTTATACTGGAAGCAGAAAATTCCACACAGCTTTTTAAGTCAATGAAAGCAATGTGTATATCTCTGAGGGCAGAAGGAACAGAAATTTGCTTTGCAGCCAACAACTAAGAGTCTAGATAAATTCAGTGGAGCAGAAAATTGCGTCTGAACTAGGTTGTAAGGGTATATCACAGTATTTTATTACACATTTGAAAAATCTGCCTGATTTTCAAAAGCTGTATCTGTATGCTATGAGAGCTCTGCATTTAAATTTAATTAACTTTTAAAAGGACACTCTGATGTTATTTTTCGTAATTGAAGAATCTTCATTTTTTTAATTGAAACTACTTTTGTTCCTCTTGTGTTGAAATAGAGTAATTTGTTGAGTTACTAATGTTTTCTATCCATGCCTATTTTACTGGTCTTGGAAATGACCTTAATACAAAGATGTTTGATATGGAGTAAAGTCCTTTGTACTGTGCAATACTTTGGGAATTACCAACCTTGGCAACACCTCCTTATGGACCACTGTATTGAAGGAAATTACTGCAATAATTTCAAAGTCTCCTTGCTATCTCCAGTACATGCTAAAACAGAGAAGTTGCTTAGGTGCATGTTCTTATACACCATATTGTAGTGCTGTGCAGACATCATTGCTACAAGTGACTTGTTTATGTTTGCTGCGCTTGTTTGCAGTCAAGACATACTCCCGAACACCAGGAAAATATTGATTTTGAAGCCTTAATAATTGTATCCATCTGAATTAATGCAAACTGCTTTGATGTGTGCAAAGAGGGGAAGTGTCTGATGGCTCCCGAACTGTCACCGACTGATCTGGAGAACTGCCTGCAAACATTTTACAGCAGCAGCAACAGCAGGTTGGATACACGGCCTAAAGAGAATGCTTTCAGAATACAGGAATAAACAAATGAATTTGCCATGTTCAAAGACAAGGCAGTTAATAATTAATGACCCTAAGACAATGGAAAATTTTAAACACTTGCTACTTAATTAGCTGCCCACCTCACTGCATTAGCAAGTAGTTGCAGCTTCTTTTAATAGATTTTTGTTTTTAAAAATAACTTTAGATAGTAAGATTTTTATTTATCTCTTTCATATCTACAAGAGACTTGAAAATCCCCTCCTCTCAGGACAGACAGACAGGGCAGGTTCTGCCTTCTGGGTGACACCAGGTAGGTTCATTCAAGAGAAGCAGGGAAGCACCTCTGAACAGGCATGTCAGAGTAGGAGCATGACCGAAGCCACTGGTGCAGGTGCACCCAGTGCAGCTCCGTTGGGGGGCTTGCAGGGTCTCACTTCTCCACTGAAGAAGATGTGGCCAAAGCAGTGGCACACAGCTCTATCCACACCTGACAGGACAACATGAAGTTTAAAAACCTGTGTGAAAATTGCCATCTTCCTCCTGTCTTAAAAGGAAGTTGTTTATTATCCAGACCAAGTGCTATGCTGTAGATACCACTATATCTGTCACATACGTATCTTAAGACCACCTGAAGGAAAAATCACCTTTCACTTATTTTAATTAATGACAACAGAGAGCAGCCAAGCTTTAACATTACCTTTCAGAAGTAAGGGCATGAAGGGGATTTTCGGAGATTTCATTTTCTTGAATGCATCTCTGTAAGCTTTGTGATTCAGAGAAGGGTCCTACAAAACCATTTGAGTAATAGAGAGAAAAATCAATAGGCTATAAAAGAGCAATTCTAAATCCATTATGGGCTTATGATCTGAACATGATTTAGATATAAAAGATCTCTTTGGGAAACAAGGTAGCTCAAGGTTTTCTAAGCTAGGTGACATGCTAAACTGAACAGGAAACATAAACAGTGAAAGGAACAAAAGCAATTATGTTCCTCTAGATGAAGCAGTGCTAAAATGGGAGTAAGCTGCAGAACAGATTCACTTGGACTGCTCTCTAATTTCCCCACAAATTTCTATTAGCAAAATCTCTTAATATCTAGCATGAAAGGTATCCCAGAATGTATTGCTGATTAATTTCTTCTTAAAAAAAACCCCAAAATAAACCCCAAACAGCAACAAAAAAAATAAAATAAAAAAATAAGGGAGTGTGTGTCAGTGGCATTATGTAGGCAATTCAAATTCCAAAATTCATCTAAATTTCCCATATAAATTAATATTTCTGCACACTAGCTCACACAGAAGCTTAAAAACACAGTCATTTACTACAAACTACAAGTATAGAAGCATGACAGCTGTTAAGGGCCAAATCTCATGTTCCCCATTCCAGGCAGGGATCTCACCACCCACCCACTTCCATGACAGCCAGAGGAAACATTTGTTTATTTAGCTTTGATAACGCTGACAAAGATCCTCTACCTCAGATTTTGACTTTTTTTTTTTTTAAAACTTCAGCTGTCCTCTTTTTCTCCTGATTTGCAGCATGTTGCTTCAGGTAAAGGCTAATAAACTACCAGAGTAAAAGAAGAGCTTCCAAATTGATGCTGGGGAACTGATACTACATTTGCCTCTCTCTGCCCTTCCTCCAACTGTCAGGAATACAGCCTCCTTCCTTTTTGTGTTTGGAGACCACCTCTGAGCTCTGGAGAGCCACGTGGCCTTGGGCAAATCATGGATCTGACAAGACAAGTTCCAGCTCAAGACAATAAATTAGGAAGAAAGAAGGCAAGTAAAGCAAGCAATGCTCTTCTGCTGTCAGCGTGGTACTTACTGTTAAACTTTCAAGTTCAGTGAAAAGTTTCTTGAACTTCCCAGGAATTTTCTGAAGTGGGAAAAACAGATAAGGGAAAAAAAAAAAAGAGAAGTTGATTTAGGCAGAAAAATGCTGAGGCATTTTTTTTCCATGAGACCGCCATGGCTGAAGTGCCTGCTAAAAGTACCAACAGGCAGTTAACCTCTGCTCCTCAGCTCCCAGAGCCCTAATTACAGACCATGTTCAGTGCAATGCCAGTGAGGCACTGAGCCCCACAGCTTTGCCTCGGGGACCCTGCATCCTTCTTTTATGGAAACTGCTTGTTAGCTTCCGGTTTTATTTTCTTCCCTACCTTCCACGCCTGCTGCAGTTATCTGAATACCCGTATCTACTTGGAAGCAGTAACACAGGCTGAGAATTCAGGAACTGTGATCACATCCAGGTTAAATAATTTGCTGTAATCAATCTTCCCCTAAAATATGGGTTCTAGAAATTAACAGGCATCACGCTCAGTGCTGTTTGATACACCACCCCAGTGCTGACCAGGGTTACTGCCACATGCTAGTGCCAAAGAGAGAGAACTTTCCTTAACAAACTGATTACCTCTGGTATCTCATCCTAATCTCACAGGGAGGTGCATAAAGCACTTTCTAAGGGAGCCCAGACACAAAGTACCATCTTGCCCCACATGCCAACACCTGCTCTACTCCACAAACATCCACTTCCTTTCTCTATAAGATGTTTTAACGGATTCACCTTATTACACACTACAATGTTCTACAATTTGAATTTTGCAACTAGTATTTCGGACTTGAACAATGGTGTGTGTACCTTAAAATCTGTTTATTTTTTTCCAACCATATTAGGTAGTCTAGTAAAAATATCCCCTCTTAGTACAAATCCTGCCTAGTCTTTGTCCTGAGATCCTGACAGCCCCAGTAACACTACCAAGAGAAAAGAGATTTAGAACAATTAGGTTAAGTGGATGTGCTGTATGACTAAAATGCTAAAATAACTGCATATGGAATCGCAATTGCATTTTTTTATATCTTCAGTCAGTCAACTTTTCTTCAGTAAAAAAGAAAAGTTGAAGAAAATGCTTGGGAGCATACTACTTGTTTAAGAATTCAAGTGTGGAGCCAATATAATTTAGTATCTTAATGGCTGCTTAAATTTAGGTTGTTTCATTTACATGTGTAAGTAATTATAATTAATTTATAAACATTGCTCTACTTTCTAGAAGTCACATTACTAATGCAAATAACCTTCTGCTTTTGAAATTTCCAGTGCAATGAATTTTTATGAATAATAATAAAAAAAAGCATGACTTCATAAATATTTTACACACAGAAACATGACATATTTACAATGATACATATGCAGATGCACTCTTTGTTCCGACAAGCAACATATTCTGTTCTTCCTGAGAGAAGTCCACCTGTAGCGCACGAGCTCCAGAGGTCTCAGCACACAGCAAATTTTGCATTTCTCTGTGCTGGAGAGACCAATACTGTTGCCACTCGGTGCCTTTGATACAATATTTGGTCTCTTCCACTCTTCTACCAAAGCCCAGAGAAATGGGATGAAGGCGACCTGTAACAGCAGGCCAGGGCAAATGTTCCCTAGAGAGGTGGTTCAGAAATATATCAGAGACAAGGAGTTTCTGTATCATCGTTCTCAGGTATGTATTTTTCTCTAAAACTTTTACTTTATGTCTTATTTAAAGTTAGCTCTTACTTGCCTATCTGAGTTCCTGTAAACAGCCACTGTCCTTGTTTCTCTGTGTGTTGAAGCCACAGACATATGACTTATGTTTCCATAGGCATAGTTTCAGCTAAAGGGGAAGACTCTGCTCTGGACAGTGTTAGGTTTCTATTTGGCTTCAGTCTTTGGTGCTCAAGAGTGTCTTTGAGGCAGAAGATCACAGCCCTTCTCTTCACTTTGTATTACAGATTGATTTTTTTTTCAACACTGCCCACTTGTAGTGTTGGGGGCATGAAGGAGGGATAAGGCTTCATCCCATTACACTCAATTACTCCTTTCCCAATTTTGGTTCATCAGCAGATACACAGTAAGCCTGCAGATACTATGACTCAATATGGATACCGTGACTCAATACGGATACCACTTGGATGGAAATGAAAAAGCCACAATATAAATACAGATCTCAGTGGGATCCTCCTCTAAACACACCCATGTCCTGTCTAGTAATGGTAGTTTCTTTAGCAAATAATCTCTGTTCTCCAGTATGCTCCTTATTCATGGCCCATTTCCTAACTTTGTTGTTCAAGATGAGCAGCTGCAAAAGAGCTGATATAGGAGAATTAGCTGATATAGGTTTATTTCAACATCAATGGATTTTTTAAATTAAATTATTCCATAAGAAAGTATTGTTTGTTTGGAGCCACCTTTGCAAGACTTTCTGTTTTGCATATACTTTTGACACATACTTAAAATGCTAAGATAATTTACATTACTTATTTTGTTTTAAAAGGATAATATCTCCATGCTCTATTCTTATTTAAAACTCTGGAAGGACACATTTAGGGTTTTTTTTAATATCTAAGCTTTCAGTTCACAGAGAATTTTTTCCATCAACACTCACTCCATGTTTGATTTCCTCATGAAAAACCAATAATTAGAAAGAGAAGGTAATTCTCCAGTATGCAACCTTTGTGAGAAATGGTTTTGATGGTGTCTAAAAGACATAAAGATGTGTCTTACCTCCCAGGTCTGAGACAGCCGGCTGACAGATGCAGTGTTGAGACCCATAACAATAGCGAAGAATGAATTCAGATTTCTTTGGGCTTTACAGCTGAGGAATAAAAATATGATTTTTTTGTACTCAGAATCAGAGATAAATGGAATGCACAGGTATCCTAGGTTACTGAGTCTCATTTCAACCCTCAGCACTAACATACAATCATCTTCCACATAACAAAGTCATTAAATGTCCTCTCATAACCACCTGCAGTCTAGGTGATGGGGTCTCTAGGAAGTTTTTTAGAAAACATTCTAGTGTTTCATCAACCCTGTTGTTGGCAGGTTATTTTTTTCCCTTTGCTGTCAAAAGTAATTTTCCCTTTTCAATGTTCAAGTTACTCCCAGCTGTCCTTTACCATACAGAATAATTCCCTGACCTCTATTCTGTTGTATAATAAATATTTTCCTCCCCTTTTTAATCTTTTCTGTAAATTGTACATTACTGGTTCGTTTGATTTCTCTTTGTGGTCTTGGCCTGCAATCTGCTTTTCCATATTGTTATTATCCTTCATTGAATTCTTTGTAATTTATTTTAACTTATGTGTTTCCTTCTTCACTACTTTCTCATGTAATGAGACAGTGGGAAGGGAAGGAGAAACATAATTACTGTTTCGGCTCGAAGTTCTTACACCTTTCTCTTATGCAAGCATAAAACAAACAGCAAATTATTTATTTGAAACACCATCACATTTTGTCCTTTTAATTTGTCATCTATTATCACCCAAGGACCTCTGTCAGAGTACTGTTCTTTACAATCATGCATTTATTTATTCAGCTCAGTATTAGCATTCCATAGCTGAATTACTTGGCATCTATCTAAATTAAATCTTATCCTACTGTTGTTTGCACATGCCACTAGACTCCTTAGATAATTCTTTTTTTTTCCTATCCTCCAGTGCATTTGCAATCCTTCATCATTTTTATTGTCTGAAAATCTGATTAATGTTCAATTTACATATCCCTCTAAACTAGTTGTGGCTAGTACTGGTTCCAGTACAGGTCCCTACGGAATTTGCTTGATACCTCTATTCTTTGACATTTTACTATATACAATTAGACCATGCTTATTTCTAGTCCATTTTCTAGTCCATTAGGAAATTTGAAATCCTGAAGCATTGAGTCCTTTTCAAACAAAAAGATTCCCCCCTTCTCGTGCAGATTTTTCAAGACCACTATAAATATACATGCGCATTTGCACGTGAGAGTGAGAATCCTCTTTTAGGATAATTTTAAGTACCAATGAATTCACTGTCTCCACTGGGATTTATCATTAGGGAAAAGTACATGCCAAGGCCTTAGCCTGGAAAATCACCAGCACTTGTTACAAGTTTTATAAAGCCTGCACTTATCACTGTGTACTATCTTGAGATGGTGTATTTCTCACTTCACTTCAGCTGTCTTAAAGTTAATCCTAACTTTGTTGCTTAGAGTCCTTTTATCATTAAAGTCACACAGCTCCCAAAGACAATTCATTTCAAAACAAGGAAGGTGTCCAATGCAGCCTGCATAAACTGTCTGTTGGGTGGGCCCAGTTCTCACAGCAAGCTGTAGAGAGAAGGTATGTCTTTTACAGTGAGACACTGCATGGGGAGTAAGAAGGCTGCTGTTGTCATCTGTTTATTCTGACCCTACATTGACTTGTTTCTGTAACTCCTCAGGATATTAATTTCTAATAACATGCTAATTAATTTTCTTTAATGAATCATTTGTTTTCTCTTTTAGACTACTCATCAACAGAAGCATATGTATTTGTGTTTCAAAAACTTTGTCTTCCTTTTATATATTGACGCACTCGAGTAAAAGCCTTCCATTTTCTTCAGGCATTCCTGAACAGCGAAACACACAGATGTTGAACATGAAATCTTAGTCCTGGTGCTCTCCTGACAGGAGGAAAATCATAGACAAAGCTTCCTGGCTGAATGGAGGAGCAGAGATTAGGGAGCAGCCAAAGCTGTTCACAGCTCCCTACCTCTCTGCCTTAAGTCATAAACAAAACAGCAGGGCTGCTTGGCTTGTGCCTCAGGATGAGAGTCCTGTGCTCAGCACACCATCCTTCCACCCTAATTGTTCCTCTTTCATCAGCTCTTCCAGAACTGATGAGATATGATAATGTGTTCTTTTAGAAAGCAGCTTTTCTGATTAAAAAAAAATCTCAAGAAAACTACACACTCATTTTATCATCTACATGCTACAATGATGGCTGCTTCTGCTATACACTGGGAGACCCTGTCTACCATTTACTGACAACTGTATCTAGTATCCATAACTTTGGCTTTTCACATAACCGGATGGAATCAATTCAAATAGAGCAACATATTAGTCTGGTGACAAATATGTCCTTGTTCATGTGGGACAGACATGAAATTTTTCCTGGGATGCAAATTAATGCTACTGTGGTGCAAGCAAGGCACACAGAACCAATTGGTTTTTGATGTAATTGGATCAAACTTGCCCATCGATATGGCAGAAAATGAACATATTACTGGATACTATACAACTTGCAAACTAAATCAGATCACATTTATGAGTTACACTAGATTAGATTAGAAGAATTAATTTCTCCAATGGCACTGCTTCGGCAGAGAACAGTCCTTTGTATGTAAGTGCCTTGCAAATTAAATCAAACCAGTTGATGAAGGGAACAAATTATACATTTTCCATGAACATGCATACTCAAATATTGTAGAAGTCCAGCAAGTGGAGAGAGAAGTGAGGATGGTTGCACATAGTTAAATTGCTCCATTTCCTTGGTTACTAAGACAGAGTGATTACAGAGAAAAGAACTCTCTGTGAATAGTATATATTTGTATTCTGTTGCAAGGTATAGTACTATTCAATACCAGTGGAAGAACAGACTGTCAAATCTAATCAATAAGGAAACCCACCCCTCCAATACATAGAAGTATTCCAGAGAAGATTAGAAGGGTTATGAAGGGAATGCCCCTTTGTAGCAGCCAGCATACTGCAGTTAAGTTTATAGGTAGGGCTTTCAAGTTGATAGCAGTTTTTTTTGGTTTCCAAGTAGTTTTTGGTAAATGACTGTTTTGAAGCTCAAATAGTTCTGCCAAATGGTCCTCAGGTTATCTCGGCTAAGAAAGGAGCTATCTCTGCACCACCAGGGATGTTGCAGTTGACACTGCAGATACAGCAGCTGAACTGCAGGGAAAGCTTTGAGCAGCATATACTCTACCAGGTCTAGTTTTGGCCAGTGATTGCTATTGTTATTTATGGACTGTTTTATCTAGGTATGCTTACTACACTAACAAAACACAGGATGACAAATTAGTTTTCTTTCATTGCTTTTGCACCTACCCCTCCCCAAATAAAGCATGTGGATTCAAGGATTTTTGTTGCAACTTTAGTAACTTACTGGGCAGCAATCTTGATGAACTTTTTGACTAGCTGCACACGTTTGCAGAGCTGGTTACAGAGGAGTATCTCGGTGGCAACCCAAAGCTGGACCTCGTTGCATCTTTGAAGCAGAAGACTGAGATTCTCAGTGTTTTCAGCATTGCCCTGTCTGCTGAATGTGAAGTATATCAGCTCTTGCTGGAAGATATTGACAGCATTATTAGGGATATAAAAACAATTTAAATGTAAATGAACTATAAATTATTTAGAAGCACGTTTTTGAAACAAGATCTGGTCACAAATGACTATTTTTTCATTATCCATGAGCCAATCACAAATGATTAAGGTTTGTCTTAGCAAAGTCTAGAGACCTATTACAGATGGCAGGTGGACTGGAAGTCCTGCAATATACGCTTTTCTTGTAAGATTTCCTGCAATTCCACTTCTGGCTACAGGCAGGTATAAGACATAAACAATCTTTTTCTGTATTTCACTACTTCTGTTACAGTATGAAAAAGTATCCATATCAGATCATTGTAGAATCTGAAAAATTTCCATTCAAATTTTTTTCCAAATTAGCCAATTTTTCATCAACAGAGGTGGGGGTATTCATTTCTGTGCAAAAAACCCCCAGATTTGGCCTGCTCCAAATTTGAAGTGTCTAACCTGAATAAAAGAACCTGAAATAAAAGATCATGGAAAGCATCTGATGAGAAGCAAGGGAATTTTCCATTCATTTTGTCAGAAAACCCACATACTTTTCAGTGAATGATATTTTCAAGTGACATTTTTTACTGTTAACTGTGCATTTTACTCAGCAGCTCACACCAAAACCTATCGAAGTCATTGAAACAATCCAATGGGCCCTGAAGTGGGCCATTAGCTCAGTAAAGCCTGCCCAGTATTTTTCATCTCACTGAAGCCTAACAAGAACAGTGACATGACCATCTAAAATGCTGAAACTGTCAATTCTTTTGTGGATAAAGTGGTATCTAAGACAACTATTTGTGGAGTCCTGTATGTACTGAAACACTATGAAGTGCATAAGACATTTTGCATATACAACATATTCAGACAGATCGTTTTTTGAAGAATAATCATGGTCTTTTACTCTCTTGAGGCAAATCCAATAAAATGCACCAGGTATATCAGTGAATATATGAAATGCCCCAATAGGGGAAAGTTAAAAACCTTTGACAATTTTCTTCAGTATCAAGGATTGCAACACATCTCTTGGACCACCCACCACTACTGACAGCTGCCAAATCATGTTGTTATGAGAGTAATATACCTGGAAGTGGATGAGGTGCTTCTTACCTCATGAATTGCATTGAAGAGGCTCCAGTCAAAATTTGTCAATTCTAATGCAAGATCCCAGGTGTTGATTCCCAAAATCCTCACAGACCTTTGCTGCAATTCCTCATTTTCAGCAAATGGATTCTAAATAAACAGCCAAGAGCAAAAAAATCCTCAGGAAATGCCAAAAGTTCTGCAATGAAATTGCTATTGGCCTAAGGTACCAAACAGAGCCGAATAAGTCATCTTCTCTAAGTACACTTTAAGGGTTTTTTTTTCCCACTAATCAAAAACAGCTTGGGAAATGGGTCAATAGGATCAATGGTTTGCTATTGGAGAGGAAGGCATTCTCCTTCTCCCTCTTTCTCTAAACCTTGAATATAAAACACTGACCAAGCAGACTGCATAATGAAAGTAAAATCCCTGAAAACATCAGAAAATAAAATCTGAATTCAGACACCAGGAAATTTTGAATTATAAGATAAAAGAATCATTCTGCAAACACATCAGATTTAGAATAAATACACACAACTTGCCCTCCAATCCACTTTTACAAATAACATAAATCCATACATTTTATGATTAATCTATGCCAAATATAATCAACAAAGAATAAAAACACTGTGTGTCCTGATTCATCAAAGTTACTTAGTGTATTAATGTGGAGAGCAGTGGTACTACTGGTGTTCAGGGTCATTTGACATTTCCACTATTAGCTTGGATTTTCAAAGTTTTGCATTTCTCTTGGGTTTTTTAACCTCATCAGGCTGAAACTTGGCACACGAACCATCTGCCAACATGAAAAATTGTTCTTATCGGTTAAGCCATTACTTTGGTGCTACATTTCTGACAGTTACAGCAAGTTTTGCAATTTTTATTACGTAGCTAATGAAACTAGGTTGGCTGTCACCTGTCTGCACTGGAAACGTTCCCTTAATATTCACATTTTCAGAAGAGGCTTGAACGCTGGTGATAATGGGGATGACAGATTACAATGATAGCGGAATGTCAGCTCTTCGGGGCACATTGATCCAACAAAATGTAAATAGACATTTCTCATCCTGAGGATGAATGCACAGATCCTAGAGCTACTGACAACACATAACAGTCAGTTGTGATACAGTTCCTGCTCTTCCCTTGAAATGTCTGCATAATTAGCAGAAAGCTATTGAAAGAGCAATTCTCTCAGTGTCTGACTGTGCCTGCCTCACTAGGGTTTTGGGAAATCACAGCAGAGAGAGAGTTTGCAATCCCTGTTTCTGAAGATAGAGGGAAGGATGAAAGAGACCTGCTTCCTCCCAGTCCATTCCCCTCCCCAGCCCCAGTGAGAGGATGGAGAGACAGACAGACAGAAGGAAGAGGACACACCACCAGCAATATATGCCAGCCACAGACTGACGATGTAGCTGCCACAACACTGGGGTCACACTAACACCTAGTAATTTTGGTGGAACTCACACAGCATCCATTTCTACATGTAATTCCATGGACTTTGCCCACCACTTTGTATGATTGTGTACCAGCCACTTTAAGTGTTACAGAGGCACAAGGCAGGGTGGGGGGGAAAAGTCACAAGAGCCCTGAATAATCCTCATCCCATCCATTTCTGTACAAACACAGGTCAGCTTTTCCAGGCTGATGTAGATTGAAAGATTTAAGCTGTACAGAAGCTTTGGTCTATTTGAAACTGATGAACAAATTCCATTACTGTTCAGTCAAAAACCTTCTGTCAATGACAGATTTTTTTTTTTAGGTGTAGAACAGCACAGTAAGCTTTACTAAGGAAGCAAGAAATAAATTCTGCATTGAAAAAGCCCTCTGAGAGGAATACTAAATTCATAATTTGCAGTCAGACAAATAAAAAATGGGAAGTATAGAATACTGATCCTTACCAAAGAATCAGTTAGATCTTTTCGGTAGACAAACATACGACTGGATGACTCCAAAGATTTTGAGATAGCCAAGTCATTTGGTTGTAGTTCTTGTTTTTCTGTAAAAACGGCAAACAAAACACAAAAGTTTCAGAACAGCAGTAAAAGCTATAAGTGAGAAAAAAGGTACAATTATATTTGTAAAGCCACATCAATTTCTAAGAAGGTAACAGCATCAAATTCAGTCCCAGTGGGAGCCATCACCTCCACCCTGTTCAGTCACAATAAAGGCAAGATGTCTCTGATAGACTAGAGCACAAAAATTTCCTGCTTCTGCTTTCAACCTGCACTTCACATAGGATAGAACAGAAATAAACCCTTAAATCATCTACTCTAACCTCCTGTGCCTTATAGAACATTTCATTGCAACACAGTGTATCTACTGTAAATATAGTAAATTTTTTGAGCAGAGTGTCTCAGCCTCCAGAGACTGAGCTGTTGCATGTCACTGGCAGACAAAACCAGAGGTGGAGATGTCAGCAGTAGCCACAGCTCATCAACAGGAAAAGAACTTTAAAGGATACCAACACCATTAAATTCACCCCACGGAGCACAGCTGAAGAGTCTTTTATAACTCAGTATTTACAGAAATTCTTCTAGACCCAGAATAATTAATGTGGGAAACGTGAATAAAAGAGCCGGACACACCACACTGATAGCAAAGAGAAAGGACTTCTTTTTCTCCACCTCAGAGTACTGATTTAGCTCTGGGCTATCTTGGATGCACTGGAGAAAGATATGGGGGAAAATAAAGCAAAACCCAAAACACTGCTTAAAAACTGCCCTAGGAAAACTGTCTCCTCCTGAGGGCTCCAAATAATACTCTGGAGACCTGACACATGGTAGACCCATCAACACTAAAAACATGTTGACAGCTACCTTGGACTTTCCATTGCCCATGAGGGAGCAGTAGGACTAGGAGGAGTCTGAGTGCCAAACACAATTTCATATAGTTTGCCCTCTTATCCATGCTCACATTGATAAACAGATACATTGATGTTGAATTACCATTATACTTTTCAAGGTAATTTCGAATAAAGAGCTTGCTCATCCATTAGTGGAGTACAAAAAAAATGAGTTCTCCAATGCTCACACTGCTACCCTCTAAGTGGACAGAAGACAAGAGTTCTGAGTCACACAAATAGCAAAAAAACAAAGAAAAAAAAAAAAGTGTTACTCACAGCACAGGAGTCACAACTCATAAGAAGAAAGAGACTGAAATTGTTGCATTTCAAATTAATTCAGGCAACGTGACTAAATAACATTTTAGGGGTTACAGTGGTCATGTACAAATGACAGTCCAACTGTACCTTCATTTTAATGATTGTTTTCTAGGAACCAATGTGGTCTAAAGATAATAGTGTGTTTCATTATTTATGAATTGTTGGTTTTCTTTAGCTAAGCAAACAGTTAGCACCAGATCTATTGCTATCAGAGTAAAACTTGCCCTGCTCTTGAACAGGAGAGCAAGACCTGAAAAACAACAGCAGCACAGTGATTTTGCAGTGCTGGGAAATGCACTGGAGGCAAGTTTGGGTACACACGAGGGTAAAAAGAGTATGCCTGGAAATAATGTAGCCTGGCTGACCACGACACCTATGTGTAATGCTCCCATATGGCTGCTCCATGCCAAGGCTCTCAATACCCAGAGCAGGGCACCAGCTCCCTGCCACCCACATCAGTGCCCTCAAAAATATGATTATTTAATTGAGCTCAGCATGGGAGAGAAAAATGTGACCTTCCACTTCTGAGTTGAATAAATAAACAGGACAAGCCAGCATTTGAGTGTATTTCATTTAACTAGACTGACAAAGAAGTAGCAATGAGTGCTAGAAATCTAAAGGTGCATCCTTTGTCTCAGGGGATCAACACCAGCTAATGTTAGCTGAGAATATGGTCAGGATATTCTACACTCCTAATCCCTTTTATAGATACAGCTTCGCATTTCTATGTACCTACTTAAAGTGCTTCTGAAAGACACCACAATAAGTAAAACAATACGTCCAATGAGATTGAGACTTGTCAATCACCAAAGAAAATCTTGGGGGTTTCTCTGGTCCCTAGTATCAGCCCATGATCAGTCTAGTCTTCCTTAAAAAAGACAGTAAGTCCATCTGTTCAACTAACACTAAAACAATAGGTAAAAGATGTCAGTTGTAAGCAAGACTGCTTACAAAATATTGCTGAGATTGCTCTCAGCATCTCAACTATGCAAATCTATGTCTTCCTCCTTTCTGCTGGATAATATTTGTCACTCATGCTGTAAATGAGGAAACAGACACGCATACAGTATTTGCTATTCCCTTTCATATTTTTAAAGCAAACCATGCTCATTGCCTTCAAAATTAATTTAAAGACCAAAGTAGGAGATTCATCTGTGGAGAAAAAATAAAACCTTGCAATACTGCTGGAGACAGAGTTCTTTACACTCCCTTTCCCAGTCAGGAGATGCGTATCCCACGGTACCCAAGAATGAGCTGTTGCCATGGAAACAAGTCTCTGGGAAGGAGTTCCTCATTGTTCATCATGGTCATCCAGCTGTGGGCCCATACAGAAACAGCTGCATCCTTGCATCAGAAAATGTCAGCTCTCCCTTACGTGATGCACTAAAAAGTAATTAATCAGATGAAGGGAAGCTATTTACCACCAGAGAACGTGACAGTCACCAGTGCCAACTCCTCCTCCGGGTACTGGATCTTTTCTGCCACAATCTTCAGTATCTCCTGAGCTGAAGTGCATACTTGAGCTTTCACACTGACATAGGAGTGCTCCGTTATATACACACGGCAGAAAACTGCACAAAGGAAGAAAGACATGCTCAGCAGACCCGACCATGGCAATGCCTCAGCTGTGTGGCTGCTGCAGCTGCAGGAAGGGCAGCTGCTGCACCCTGAGATGCAGGACATGAAACTAAGAATAAACGTCACCATTTTTCCCCTTCCCACCTCCTCTCCCTGGGAAATGAGAGAGTCAAACAGATGGAAACCTAGACTCCCACAGCAATATCTATTTAAGACCTCCTACTGTGAGGATTTGTCACAGACAACCTCCATCACTGCCTATCTTCCTTGTAAACCCAGCTGTCACCATCTTTTCCCCCTTCCTTTTCAGTTCAGATAAAACACTGTCCTTTCAGTACATTTCATATCTGCTGCAGAAATTATTTTGGACCTCCACTTCCACCTGGAACAGGAGGCTTAGCAAGAACAGTGCTCCCCGGTATTCAACCACTCCTCATAGCTTATCTGTCTACACATCTAAACTACTTGCATTGCCAGAATATGGTAGCAGCAGCAGAGGCTGCCCAAACAGCAATGCATTTAATTCTGACACTTCTTTTCCTGAATCACTTGCAGCACACATAAAAGCGACTGGTTTGCAGAAAATCCCCGGGCTCATCACTTCCACTGAGGTCCATGAGTTAGTTTGGCTCTGAGAGGGAGATTCCTAGCAGTAATACAGTGGTCAGCTCAGCTAGTGTTTTTTTTTCTGCTACAAAAGGGAAGTACTCTCTCTCTGCTTGCCAGAATTTTAGGATTATGTATTTTGCCAAATTTGCTGTAGTTAGTTCTTTGAAATACAGCTGCCATGCTTAAAGGGGAAGAAACAGACCTGCAGACTTGCATAAATATTTCAAAAATTACAACATCTGCTAATCAGAATCAGCACAGCTCTTGGTTTCATACTCACTTTGGTGCTTAATTAAACTTTCCATTTCCTTCTACTCTAGCACTTCTTATTGTAAACAGTCTGCTACCATGCCAGTATAGGATAAAACTTTTCTTCGCCAGAAATGCTGTATTTTTTAAAATTAGTTTTATTGACAGATGTATGGAGCAACAGCTCTTTGCTTGTCCTACAAATCTTCATGGCTTCAGGGTACCTTCATTAAAGGAAGCCATGCCAGAAGCAGTTAAGAACTCCATCCTCAAAAATATCTTTTTTTTCTGTTGTAGTAAAACAAAAACGAAGATGAGAATGAAGGAGGAACTTAACATTGATCCTTGGGGAAGAAAAGTCATTTGATTTTATAATTCTCTTTTAGCTTGTCTCTGGTGACAGTAAATCGGATGCTCATCCTGCAGCAGAATCTCTCTTCAGAGTGGATACAACTCATGAAGACAGAGACATCCAATTGCACTTTAAATTACTAGGTAGAAAAATAAATTTTAAAAAATCTGACAGGAATATTTGGACTCCTATGCAGAAAGAGACACAACTTGCTTACAGTTAATTTGTTTGAAATGTCCTTCTCTTTCATTTGCAAAGGGACAATGACAGCGATGTTAATTTATAAAAGGGCTATTGATCTATCCTTTCTTCAATATTGAACTAAATCAACCCACAGGTCAGGTCCTTGAGCACAACCACCATAATGATTGTCCCCTCACACCTTTCCAAAGTTCTATCTGTGGTATCTATTGGGATGGACCATGCCATCTTTTTCAGGAGTTTATGCTGCTCCTCTGTGAGAAGGAGGGAATGCGAGTGGGAGGAAGTGGCCATGGGCTGCAAGCCTCCCTGGTAATGATTTCATTAGGGGATAAAATGCCTCTGGTCAAGTGGCATGGTGTGGCTTGGACACACCCATCCTCCACAAGCACCATTGGTCGGGCAGTGCTCCACCACACAGGCTTGGACGTCCAACCTCAGCATCCGTCTCTCCCTTCTCCAACTTCATGTTTGCTATTTCATTCCTTCACTCCCATCATAGTCCATGATCTCAAGGACTGTTCTCAAGGACTCAAGGACTCAGAGGACTGAGACAAAAGCAATTTAACCCATCACAACTGGCTTTGTTGGGCCCTGCCTTTCTTGTCCCCAGTCCCACAGCCTGTCCCCTCTCTGGAGCCAGTACACTCTCCTTCCCAATCACCCCAAAGATATGTCCAACTTTTAAGAAGAATGACTGGGGGGGTTCTCATCCAGAAATAACATTTTTAGAAGCAGCCTTGATAACATAAACCTCAAAACCCCCTATATTTGAAACAGAAAAAGAGAATTATCTATCAGCAACACGCACTGTGCAGAAAGACTTGGCATTGAAGGAGTTCAGTTTTTATTCTGTTACAAATGAGCACTAAAAATATACTAACTTCAAGTGAACTTCCAGGGTTTTGTTCCCAGTAGGAAACAAAGATATACTGTCAAAGGGTGAGACTGCCAGGTAGGAGGTTCTTCTGCCTGTTCCCTGCTCGTGTACAGAGTGTTCTCCTCTCTGCCTTCTTCCTCATACAGGCATTACAGGAGGGTGACAGCCTCACTGTGTTATAGTATTAGTAGTGATGGATGGAAATGGCTGACATTAAAGTGAAGTGGCACCTTGCACTCCAATCAGAGATGTTTTCAAGGAGAGAAGGAACTAAGGGACGTTCCCAGAGTTAGTAGATCCTGGCCCATTACATGTGACAGGCTTATACATGCACCTTTCACAACCAAGATATAGGTCAAGGGACCGAGAGCATGAAATGGAGCAGAAATAACACCTGGACGGGCTGCCAGCAAGCCTGGGAGGCACACAGCTCTGGAGCAGGGGTGCTGGAGGAACCAGACAGAGCAAAACCCCCTTGAGATACCATAGCACTGTTTACCACTGCAAAGCAGGAGGCAGAAAGTTAAACTTACACAGCCATAATATTTCTTCTTTTGTGTCCCTAAGGTCCAGTAGAAAAGCTGTCTGTCAGTTAAAAAATATTTACATTGAGGCCCTTGAGAAACAATTTCATAGTTTTTGAGTTTGTCCTCCACTTTTTCATTTATACTCACTCTCTTCTATTTCATTCATGGTTCCTCTGTGCTGCAGCCAGTTCTCCTTTACACTGAACTGGTGGAAAAAGGTTTTATTCTGTGAGGGAGTAGGAAAGAAAGAAAGAAAAAAATCACAACAGTGACTTTTTGCGTCCCTGCCCTTTACAAAGCAGTAATTCACAGAACACAGCATGCAACCCATATGTCTGGCCAAAAGGTTCCCATATAGGAAATCCACCCACCCTTTCTTGGACCAGTAAACTGGGAGTTGCCTTACTAAATAATGACCAAGGTGGAGATTTTGCAGGAAGCAGGACATGCTAAGGCTAAGCAGCCTGCACGATTCAAGATTTTCTGTACTCATGTTCAAAGCCTGTTTCTAATACACTTATTCTTATATATGTTTCTCATGTACCAATCAGCCTACTTAGCAATTTCACTACAATCTCATGTTCTGCCTTCCACATTTTTGCAGTAACATTTTAAGCTTATTACACACTTCAGCCTCAGTGCAGTAAAATTGACAAGCACAGCAATTCACCTCTGAGAAGTTTGTACACCAACTTTGGCTGCATCTCCTTCCTTCAGTTAAATGGACAGATTCATGTTCCTCCTTTTTTCTCTGTCCCTGTCACAAGTCTGCCCTTTGCTCTGTTTACCTGGCATCCATGTCAATGGATGTGTGACAGTGCCTGTGCTCAGCCTGGTTTGCCCAGGTTGCTACATCTCTCCAGCTTGGTGGGGACACACTCCTGGACCTCTCCTGAATTTAGACATCTCAAAGCATCTCGTTAAGATGCTAACATTGCCACAGCCACTGCAGGTTAGCTCACACAGTTGATATCCAGGATGCACTCACAAGAAAAAAAGTTCCTTAAGCAGCATTGCAGGTCTAACCTCACTGATGTGTCCTGTCATGTTTTTGGCCACTAGTCATTTTCAGTTAAGAAGCCAAGAAAAGAGAGGGAAGTGGGCAAAGGGGAAGAAAGTGAGATGGTAAGTTATCTAGCAACCAGCAACAATCAGGCTGGCATTACCTTTCGATGAGGTGAATACTCATCTACAGTGCTGAAACAAAAAGGAAAATCCAAATTATTCTTTCCAGCCAAAGCTTAGGAAAAGGAAGTTTTAGCTATAACAAAGTTTACAACATCAGAAAGTTTTTAACACTAAATGGTCACTGCAGAAGGGCTGCAGAGCTCCTTCAGAAAAAACTAAAGGCATCTGGCTCAGCCAGAAAGCTTTTCTTTGACTTGCACAATTGATATAGTGAAAAGCAATGCTGTCAGCCCACGAGCTGTTGGAGTAGACAAACACAGCTCAGGCCCCAAGGTAAGCAGTCAGGGTCACCCTCAAGGACACAGATCCTTCTGCTTTCCCAATGGTCAAACCATGGAAACAAACTCCTTTGTTGAAAAAAAATGCCAAGGAAAGATCTATTATAAATACCATAATTATTAGTAAAATAATAACCCTGAGATGACTATTACAAGATATTTGCTTCTCAGTACTGCCAACTGCAGAGAGAGAGAATGAAAATGAAGGTACCATCTGAAGACACAGACTGCAGCTTCTGAGGGAATTTTTGCCAGCTTCTCCACAAAGTATTGCTCTTCTTGAAAGTAATCGCAAATAAAATTGATGGAAGTGAAGCCCAACAAACATCAGAGAAAACTGAATAATTTATCTTTAGTTTAAAAAAGAGATTATTCATAAAAATGAATGTGTTACTTGTATCACTCATCACTTTACTAAATTACAGCAAGATGGTGACAAAAATAAATTACACTCTAAATAAAAGGAGACTTGATCACAAATATAATCAATACTTACTGACGGCGATGCATCCCAAGTATCTTCTGAAATTCTTTCAGGTCCTTCTCAAGAATGGGATATTCATACACATCATCTAGCACATTTCTGTATATTGTCTACAAAATAAAACAGTATCTGCAAACGTCTGACAATTCAAACATAAATCTAAGGCATCACATCAGCAGTCTAAATCAATTCAGGCACTAGCCTACTAAAACAACTTTCATCATTATATTTATGCAAAACCCATAAGAAGAGAATGTTCCTGTTTAAATTTCCAGACTGGTCAATATTCAGCTTGTCTTTGGAGAAACACTCTTAGTACTGTCACCAAGTGAGAGTCCAAAATGTTTATCCTCTTTTCTCTACAAATGGCAAAATTTAAAACACCACTTGTGGTTGTTACATAAAATCTAGGTTAGGTCAGAAGAACACATTCTGAAGCAAGACAACACACCACACCATCTTCACTTATCCAAAATGATAATAAACAGGTTCCTTGGATTAAGACTTTTAAAATGGTAAATGTTTTACGTCACCTTTCCTCACATTTGCATACATTTTAAATTGAGTTATGTTTTCCACAAACTCCAATAACTCTCCTCTTCTAATTTTGGGGGAAGGCATTGTCATGATTGAAATTGTAGGAAATATTTTCTCTACACTTTTTCAGAATTTGCACACAGATCCTTCTCTTTCTCTTCTAAGAAAATGACAAATATGTATGAGCTGAGTCATCAGGTTTGCTATCGCCCAATTAACACTCCTATATTCACAGATTTCTGCATGAATGATTTTAGCCTACAACCCTAGACGCTGTTTTTGCATGTATAACTGCAACCATTGTTAACATTACTGCTGATTAATATTGCACAGAAGCTTCAAGAAGAGAAATTGTGTGACAGTGCACAGTCACACCTCCATGGCCCTTAGGAAGATCTCCATCTGCATAGAAAGAGCCTCATCAGGAAAAGTGGAAGATCCTGCAAAGTCTCCTAAAATACTCTTATCTTTAACCAGCAGGGAAAAAAAATACATTTTTTAAAAAATCAACAACCAGATGGATGCTGGTCAGCAACAATGGGCTATTTGCAAATTTACAAGGGAATTACAAGAGCTTTTGGAATTTATACAGAAATATCAGAATATCTTTGCTAACAAGTAAGGACAAAATTTTATTTATTAAAAGACATAAATTTGTGCTGCTCTCCATGTGCACTCAGCAAAACACTGTGGAATACAATTTCACTCCTCAATCAAAGTAGCATTTCTTACAGGGACCTGAGAATTCTTAGTCTGTGATCCTCTGGATACTGACTGTAGATCCTGTTCTGACAGACATGACCAGTGTGTCCAAGGAACCTCCAAATCTTTGTAGTTTTATTTCTTATCTTCTTAACTTTTCCCATTTTCTAGAGATCATGGGATTTCTATAAGTTTCATATGTTAATGTTTTTGACATTGAATGTATTGATAATACAGATTTTCTGTTCAAACTGACCATCTTTAAAGCATTTAAGGAAGCCACATGCAAATCATTTTATATTATAGATTTCATGGAAAAATGTAAGTATGAGAAAAGATGTTTTATAGATTTTTCTGCTGCGGCTTTTTAGACACAGTAAGTAATTAAACAGTGCTGAAGTGCATCAGAAAGTGTTTCGATACCTTTAAAAACTGTTTTAAATGCTCATCTTCATGTAACCAGTCTTTGTAGAGAGAAGTCCACTGAGATACCAAATGCAAGACTTTCCGCTTCCTACAGGACACATCAGAGTCATCTTCTTTCCCTTGGTGGTTCTTAGCACAATAGGTGCAGTAGGTTAAGGAATGAATAATAAGGTCTCACATAAACTTTAAAATTAACTGATGGCAAAGACTTTGCAATCATCTCATTTGCTAATGAAAGATTTTTTTTCAGTACATTGCTCAGTTTTAAATGTTTTATCCTGTCTGGTGCTTCAGGAGTTTCATCAAGTTTTTGGAATGAAATTCTCAGTAATAGACGTGACAATTAATCCTCTGTGCCAACAGGATTTTTCTTCATTACAAATTAGAGAGGTGATTCTATACAAATAAAATCAATTCAAAAGGAATTATACAATGATGAGTCATATCTTTTCTGCAGAACTGAGAATGAACCTTTGTCCTGCACATCGATAGCTACGAGAGTGTCTGTGGGAAAGAGGGCAATGCATCGTTAACAATAACAAAAAAACCAGGCAAAGGAAGTCAGTTTCTTTTTGTCTGCACAAATTACAGTATCTGCAAAAATAACACTATTAAAATAAAAAAAGAGTGAACAACTATTTCTACCACTGTTCTCTATTCACAAAGCAGAAATGCCAAATGACAGACAATACCCACTTGTACATTGTTCCTATCCCTTCTCTATTCTTTCATTTAAGAGGTAAAAAGATGATGTTTTCGTCTCAAAAGGTAAAGAAGGGGGGAAAAAAAGCAAAGAAAGTTTATTTTAGAGCCACAAGTTTATTTAAGCAATGCTCCATAGCTTATGGAAATCATTGGAAATACATGAAAATAATTCTATCTCAGAATGAGTTAAGACTTACATCCTGTATTGCATGATAAAAGGAGCAGAGATTGGAAAATACTTTTTCTCTTTGTAGGTATTCTAAGAATGAACATAACTTGGAGAGGTTTTAACCCCACTTTAATGTTACCTCATCACAGTTATAAAAGTTTATTTATCTTTAAACAAAAACAAAAATTGCATCGTTGTTATGAGTTAGGCATCTGCTTCAATACAGGTTTATTCAGAGGCAGCTTTATCTTTGTATATTTGACTTCAGTGCAAGAATTTTCTGTTTATTGATTCCCCAGCTATGCAAATTCTAAATATTTTAATAAGGGTACGTGTGTGTGTATACCTAGTTACAGGCACGTGCAAATTAGGGGAACTCATATCCAAATTTGAATTTAATGTTTCCAGTTTGAATCTCTTCATCCTCAACCCATTTGAGTTAAGAATACAATATAACCTAAACTCTGGGAAGCTATAGATTTGAGTCAAATTCCAAGTATCATAAACCTTATGAAAACTGGACTGGAGAAAAAGAGACTTTGAAAGATCAGCTAAATTAGTCCATCCAAATCCACCCCAAGTAGTCCACCTTAAGAGAGGCTCAAATATACCACTGGAATATATTTTCTGGTTTCTTCTTCTTAATACTCTCCAATATAAAAGATTCTACTGTCTTACACATTTTCCACTCCACCATTTATTTTCTTAAGGAAAAAAAAAATCCAAAATATTTCCTAGTATCTAACATGAAAATGTCTTACAGCAATTTATTCTCACCGCCTTTTGTCCCATCTGGCACTGATATGGGAACAGATTCTTCTATTCCTCTTTAGGTACCTGAAAGACTGTCTCAGTTACATATAGATTCCCTTTTTTCAGTAAAACAATCCTGATTCTTTCACGTCTTCTTTGTAGATCTTTTTTCTAGAATACTGGTAATTCCCATTGCTCTCTTCTGAAGTTTCTCCAGTTTGTTCATGCATTTCTTGGGCTGTGATGTCAAAATCTCAAGTGCAGTCCACTTTCTAAGCATGCTATAGTAAATATTTGACAATTTTTCTCTTTTCTTACTAATTTTTCATGCAACCTCAAAATAATCATGCAGGACTCAATCATGTTATGCAAAGAACAAAACCAGGCATGCAATTTTGATATAAGGTACAACGACAGATAAAACTAGGAGAAAGTGTGTGACCCCAGTGACCACAACACTCAGTAAAAGGATATTGCCTCAGAAGTGCCTGGCACAAGTCATCGGTCGTCATGAAGACTGTGTATGTGAGCAGGAAGTCATCCAGCAGAGTTTCTGCAGAGGAAGACAAAAAAAGCCCAAGGTGCAATACATTAGTGAGAGCAGGAAGAGAGTATCTATTCCTGCTACTGTGCATGGCAGGAATTGGGAACCCTAAGAAAAAAAAAAAATAAGGTCCAAAGAATACAGAATATATGAAACTAAGTTTCAAAAAGTTAACAATATGTTGCCACTGCAGAGATCAGTCTCTTCATTTAACATGCACATTCTCAACTCCCAAAGCCCCAACAGGCACAGGTATGCACAAATAAGTCACAGTTCAGGGATCAGTAAGAGAGAGTCCTTATCGCAAACACCACCATCCCAGTTAGCTGAGCTGTACAAAAAGCAACTTTTCCATACACTAACTTGTTCTGTAAATTCAGAAGAACAGCTTTTAGTAGTAGGAGAGAGAAAACTGTGATTGCCATGTACTGTGATTAATATCTATGCAAGTAGTTGAGAACCATGAAATAAATATATTCAAATCTTTAGCTGGTTAGTCTTGTGGGCATCACTTAAGTGTTGAGAAGTTTTCTCTAAGGTTCATTTAATCACATTACAGAAGGGCTTTTTCTTCACCTGGTTTCTATCGTTGTTATAAAGGTACTTGCTAATAGACCATCCCTACACACTGCAGCTGTAAGCACCTCAGATTGCCAGGACGAATGGCCAGTTTGGATGTCAGTGTATGTTTCTCATTCCTCATTCCCATGTCACACTATTTTTAGGATTTTTCCAAGCATTGACTGCACACAGCAGGAGGCTGAAAGCACTGGGTTTGGTCTAGGATGCCAGGGTGCAGGGGTAATCTCATGGTGATCTTCAACAATCCAATGGCAGAGTGGAGATAAAACCGAGCCAGATTTTTCCTGGAGATGTGCTACAAAATGACAAGGGGCAACCATCAGAGATGGCAACAAAGAAAAATTTGTCTAGATCACGGGATTTCCTCTTTTCCTTCTGTGAGGAGGGTCAACAGGTTAACTGCACAATCTCCAACATCAGTATATTCAGGGCTTGCTTGTGCAAATCTCCAAGCATCCTGGTCTTACTGGACCTATTTCCAGCACAAGTTGGACCCAATGCTTTCACAGATCCCTTCCAACTGAAATTATTATACAATTCTGAAACAAATTTGCTTCCAATTTTAGTAAACTACTCAGATATGATGCATGGTCTAGGAGTGAATCCATATCTGGTTCACACGACGAAATCCTTTCTTTTCTGCAAACAGACAATTATATTGGTCTTTTTAACCACAAATTTAAAATGTTTCTGTTTGGTTTTATTTTTTCTTCCCCAAATGGTAAGATTTCCAAGTTTTGAGGGGTTCCTGTTCTGTGTATTTCTTTTAATTTCAGCAACCACACTGTGTTCCTTTACACAAGAGAACATGTTTGCTTTTCCCTACAAGAATAGGAACATGGACAGAGGCTAAACAATAACAGAAGTGATTCTGGTTATGTTGCAAAGCAAAAACACTCTAGCGGTATAACTAGTTGGTACCAGCTAGCACCAATTATACTCAGTTGTGATTTAACTGGTGGACTTACAACTACAAAGACTAAGGGCCAAACCACACCTCATACGGGACAGACGAGGCTGAGACCTGATTTCTGTATCTTGATTTACTCACTATTTGTTTACAATGTGTTCCAGTCCAAGTTAGTGCTTGTGTAGGAGTGTGCAGTCGAGGGCATCCCAGCAGCTTTTCATGCTAAGGCTGCAATTTCACAATACTTTACACCAATTTCCATTACAGCTGCCTTGGATCTCCTTGTCAGCAAATTATTGATCCTATAGCTGTGGTGCAGGATGGCAATAAGAATTCATCCATAAATCATTCAAAGAACAGATATCATGCGGATATCACATGGATGGATAGCTAATGACAGACCACCCTGTGAGCATGGGATTCAAAATACCTCCATTGTCTTTTTAAAAAATTAAAATAGATCTATCTAGATCAATGCATTTAACACAGTTGGTCTAGAAAGAGTCCTGATCTAAAGACGCATAGCAAATCCCCCTTTCACTCAGAAACAAAACAATTAAATTCTTTATATTTCATCAACATTGTTAAAAGTGATGGAAAGTATTATCTCTGCATAAAAAGGGTATTTTGTCTCAGTAAATGAAAAGACATGGTGAACAGCTTGTTCTCTATCTGAAAGGTCATCTATTCATTCTGTTGCACGTCTTTTGGATGATACAATGCAACTATTAAAGTTGGAGGTTTCACAAACATTTATTTGGAAACAGCTGAGCTTGGAGTCAACAACTACATTTTAGTTCTTTCTTGAACCATGTGACTGAGCAGTGATCCTCACAAAGTCAGAGACATTTACAACAGATTATTTCCCTAACTTGCTACTCTATGTAGGTGATATCTGAGTTTCAGCAATACATAGCCATGTGTTCAGAAAAGAAATTAAGTCCTAGTTGAACAAAACTGCAATGCTTATCAATGAACTTCTGCAATTGTTCGAAATAGCATGACTTGATCATACTAACAGGTGATAAAAAAACAATGTATAGGTTTATTTTTATTACACAATTATCTGTTTTCCAGATGTCTATCTTCAATTCTTCAATTCTTCCAGCATCCCAAAGTGTCAGGATGGAAAGAAAGGATGGTTTTGCTATGATATGAGGTTTTTTGCTTTTTTGCTACAACTTCTTGCAAGAACTATGCTACAGACATTATTAATGCAATTCTCTCAAAAAATAGTGAAGGGAAGCCTAACATTTTATGTTTGTTCAGATAACTTACAATTGTTTTTAAGCCCTCTGTTCATCTCTCTCTCTCATGCTCAATCATACATCCCTCCAGTCACAGTTTCTAACAAAAAAAGGTATATCACTCAGCTGACTGGAAATTGCACACATGTATACATAGTGGTTTCTCTTATCCTCTAAATGCAGTGGAAATGCTAAGAAAAGTTCATAAATTATGTTTCCCATGACTTGTATATAGGATAAATTTCTTCAAATTGCTTCTGAACTTGTTTAGAAATTTAAACCCTAAAGGAATGTTCTGAACAAAAAAAGTCTGGATTATACATGTGGTCCATTAATAGCATCACTCATCCGTTAAATTACTTTAACAAGTAAGCAATGAAAGTGCTTTTGCTAGATTAAATATCTATTACCAGACGTCACCTAAAGACTTTACAATAATATTCGTATTTTTAAATGCCTGCACTAGCTTGTAGGTATTTCCCTAAAGTCCTACTGTTCACTGTAACTACCTTCTGTATTTTCTTCCTAAATACCCCGTAATTTAAAATCATGCCAGAATGGTTTTTCATGCCATAGCAGGAATACAAAACTTAAGGGTGTACTAATCTTTCAAAAATAATTTGTTCAAAACAAACAACTGCACACTTGTCAGATGCTTTTGGACACTAACACATGTCCACAAATTATAATTTCTGCTCTTAATCTACTGAGAGAAAGGGTAACCATGAGAGGATTTATTCACAGCATATTATTCATTCTGTTACTAATGGCCACTAAGAGCAGTAAATTTGAATGAGGAAGGGCTCTAAATGTACAAGTTGAGCTGACAATTACACACAGAAGGCTTTTTGTGCTTTTTCCTGTTTAGTCACAGTTGATTTAAGAGTTAAAAAAAGGCAATTCCAGTCAAATCATTAATAATTTACAGTCCATCATAACCCCACTCAGAATGGCAGTGAAACGCATAGCCCTGCTTTTAAATTTTACACTGTGTTCCAGTTTCTGCCTAAATTTGTGACCATTTTCCCTATTGTTCCCATAGAAAAAGTTTTTCTGGGATTTGCAGCAAACAGGCAGAATAAAATGAACAGTAATTGCTGGAAAAGAAAAGCTCCTTTTGGAAGGAAAGTCTTTGTGTAAAAGTCTGTGATGCTATGGGTTTTTTTTTTAATTTCTCTTCTTTATGATTTTTTTATATAATCTTTTTCTTCTAGCCATCAATCTAACTTTTCCTTGTTCCTCACAATTTTCCTTTATTTGGCTAAGCAATTATTACAAAGTATGCAGTTAACTTGCAGCCATGCAATAATTCATTTCAAAAACAATTTCAAGCATTTTAAAGCTTCATTAAGACATGCAACAGAGCAGCATGTGTCCAATGGGCTCCTGCTCTTGCAGTTCTTTGGGGGCAGCCTTAGGCAGTAATCTCACCACACCAATTGAGTGCGAGTTCCATAGGCATAAAAATAATAAAAAAGCAGGCACTGTGCTTGTTTGTTATTAAATAATCAAGATACATCAGCTTCTGCTGAGACAGTTTCTCCCAGGATGTGTGTCCCCTCCTTTCCCCAAGTGAAATAAAGCATCATGGACACCAGCTTTACCAGGAGCAGTTAGTACTGCTCATCCCACTTTTCTGTGATGTACAAGTTCTTCTGCAAAACACATTCAGGGTGGCTGAGGGATGAAAAGCACAGCATATAGATATGGGATGTTCTCACATCTGTGAAATATCCAGGGAACATTTGCTTTCAGCTGGTAACTAAAGGACTCAGCAATACATCTATGTGAGAAGAACTGTGTTGCATGTATAGGGTGATGATAGCCAACAGCAACAATGGTGTATTTGGGGGACAGGAGGATCTAGGGTCCCAGAGACAGTAAATGGTAATATATTTGGATGAACAACACATCATATGTTCCCACCTACTTAAAAAAAAAATCAAGAGTATTCCCTGCTGCTTTTCATGTGTCCACTTACCCCTCTAACCAGATCATACCCTTTCTCTCCAAGAAAACAACTCTTCAAATACTAACTCAAGGTGATGGTGCAATTGTAAATGCCAGGAGGAAAGAATGGGTTTCCTACGTGGGTTTACACACCAAATATTATTCTCCAATAGTTTCTTTTCTCCTTTCTTCACCCTCTTCTCTAGGCAAGGTATCAATTACTAAGGCTTAGGACAGAAATTAATACAGATATGGAAAGAGAAATTGTCCATGGCACACATTTAACAAATCAGGACAGGTGGTACACTTCACGGTTGGACATTGCCATGTCCAACACCTGTAACCTCTTCTCAAAATTGAGCATTTTCCTTAACTACCACGGTGGTAAAAGGCATCAGTGGAGCAGCCTCACATGAATAACTTGTAATGTAAACACGAAAAGAGACTTAATTTAAAGGAAATGCCTTTGTCAAATGGACTAAAAGTTAAATTCTTTTGATTAAATACATTTGAGGACAGCTTTAAAAAGAAAATGTTTAAAAAGCTATCACATAGAATGAGTAAAGAAGGAAAAGTAGGGAAATATTCCAGTGTTACAGATAGATACATCTCTTTAACTACTCACTCAGCAATTTGTATGTCTGGATATTATTTACTAGCATGCATGTGCATCAACCAGCATCTTTAGACCATCACAGCTAAATCAATACTGCATATACATTTACATTACAAACACATCCAACAGCTTAGACTATATTCAGAATACACCTATTGCTCTATTGCTAATATTAGACTCACTGTCCAGCTATGCCAGATATAATTATTCCTAATGCCTGAGTCATTAATCCCTTTATACCCACAAGAAGAGACAACTTGAAGACAAATTCCAGTTTGTCCTGGTTTTCTGATCACACTATTACATCCTGAATAGTTTTTGGTATGCTGTTTCTCAATGGCTAACAACAAAAATCCAACAAACAAACAAGCAAAAAACTAAACAGAAAACCAAACCTGCTGACAGATAAGACAAACTAGTCTCCCCACTCTCAGTGACAACCTGTGACTGCTAAAATGACAAGAACTATTCTCTTTTTCATTTACAGAGCAACTTTTCAGACACTGTTCTTTCCACTCTATAGCATTTCTGTTTCCATGTTCTGTCTGGTACATGCTTATTTAATTGTTAAGAAAAAAAAATGAAGCTATGCAAAACAAGGCAACAGAAAGGATTTAAAATATGCAACATATTGAGCTTTTTTCTTACAATTGTGTGGTTTATAAAAGGTAACTTCCTCTATACAGAGGAGTATAAGCATATATACTCCATGCATACAGACTCTATATTCCTTTATCTGCAGACTGTCTCTCATGTACTGTTAGTTGGGAAGAGGGTACTGATAGCGAAATCTGCTAAACTGCAAAGAAAAACAAGTAATCTTGGGTTTGTTCCTTTTTTTTTTAAAACTTATCACCATTCTGAACCCAAATCTCTTCGACTTTGCACAGTACAAATCCATTGTGAATGGCTGTGCAAGAATTACAGAAAGATTTAAGGGTTTTTCAGGCTTGTATTCCACACTAAATCGGATTATAAGAAAATATAGATAAAGCACTGGAATGCAAGTCTTTTTCCATTTTATGCAAAGTAGTGATTCAGCCTTCTCCAAGGATTTGCTGGTGGAGGCCAAACATGTATGGAGATTGAAATGAAAACAAAACAACAACAAAAAAAAGGAGAAAAAATTGCTTGAATGAACAAGCCACTGGAATTCAGTTAACTCATAGGTTAAAACTATTCTCGGCATTGTAGTGGCGACCCTTAGTCATGTTACACAGCAGTTGTGATTTTCACTGTGTATGAGAGAATTAAACTCAGTAAAAGGATGAAAACTCATGCACTGAATTAAAAATATGACACTCTAAAGTCTCTGCTTTCCAAGCCAAGGAAATCACTAAGTGCCCTTCCTGCTCAATTTACCTTTCAGAAATATAATAAATAGGAGGAGATCATGAGATCTTCTTCATTCTGCAGCATGTTAGAACCTGAGTACAATGTACTGATGGTCAGCATGTAGAAACTCCAGCAGCATGAAATACGAATGGGGGCTACACAGGCATTTTTCAAACATCGCTGCAAACTCTGAGTTTTGTTTTGTGTGACAATGATGTCTCTTTGGTGTTTGGGGAGCATATTTTTGACAAAGATGAAGAGGGAAATAACTGTATTTTAAACAATATAAAATAAATTCTAAAACCCTTCAGCTATGCCATTTCCCATTTGTGATTATGGCAAAGATGATGAGATGACCATGTGGTCAGGTCCTGACATCCCCTTATGCTAATACACTTACCAGTATTACCCAGAGTTACAAATTTAATAATCACCAACAACCCCAAAATTTGCTCTCTGCATCATCCCTACCTTTCAGGACCAGCCACTTCTATCTATTTTGTGAGGTTCATCCTTCAGAGTATATTTGGGGAAAAAAACCCAAACAGCTAAACCAACTGAATCCTTTGGAATTTTTATCTTCCTATCTATGACTGAAAAGCTGGGATCAATAATACTAATGCACCTCTGACCTCATCACACATATTGGAAATCATTTTTTTTTGCAGAAAATATTCACTGATGGGGTTAGCAACACCATACTGATCAGAAATAGTTAAAACTTGCATGTCTCACAATCATCAAGAAAAGCAGCCCTATGAGATGGGGTTACAGCTGGGCAAACAGACAGATGAGCTCCCTGTGCATGAGTAAAATGGATGTTGATTGCTTACTATTCTATAGGGAATAAACACTTTTGCTATTTTAAATATTCAGTCACTGAGTTCAAATTAAACAAAATGACGGCTACAGCAAAGCATTTTCAAGTTTTTCAGCCTCTCGGTGCTGAAGGCTTGTAGGCTCAATAAATTCTTGTCACACCTCTTACTCCTTTCTGCAAAATGAGAAAAATTATAACCACACCTCAAGGCAGACAATGCTACATGCAGATTCTTTGTGTGGTTTGGTTCACATAATACTATGCAATGCTCTGAAACCTTTCAGCAATGCAAACACATTGTGTCCTGTGAGTTCTAATTGTAATCAGAAAATTGCTTATTCTGCAGAAACGGAAAAACGATTTGATGGCAACTCTTTTCAAAGATAGGAGTTTCTCAATAATCTGTAATTTCACAGCAATTTACTAAAAATGTCGAGATATCTCAGAGTACAAACAGTAAATGCAAATTGCTATCATTACTATCTGATCTAGCAAGATATTGCTCATGTCTGAGAGGGTGCTGAGCGGTCCCAGACCTCCCTTGCATTTAGCAGATAGCAATGGTGCTCAGGACCTTGCAGAATTAGCCCTTAATTCAAAATCAAATCCTCTAATAGTGCTATGCCACCATGGACACAGCATGAAGCAAAAAATGAAAATGATGTTGAGAAAGAAAGGTCAATGAAAAAAAAGAACATCAATATATAATTTGCTGCTAATGTATTAAAACAATTATAGTAGTTATGTCACCTAACCACCAAAGCACCGAAAAATCAATTCAAAAAGGACTAAAGAGCAAGCCATTTATTTCTGCCATTAGGTTAGAAAATGAAAATACATAAGGGCAAGATATTTAACTTGTACAACCACATTTTTTATTAGAGGACAGAAGTCAGAACTAGGAATGATTTCTAAGGTCATCTCCCAGAAACTTCTGGCAGTATTTTAACATCTGCAAAATGAATCAAACACAGTCTGTCTGGTAAGGTCAAAGATCCTCCTAAAGTTGCATTCCAGTTGCTGCTATCACATGTATTGGAGCAGTTTCTTATTTTGTCTGAGGGACAGAAAGCCCTGAAGCCACAGGCAGAGAGCAAATGTCAAACTTGTCCAGCTTTAATGAGACACTAATTTTTCCACATAGAAATCTGAAGCTCCCTTTTTCCTCCAGGTAGGAGGGAGACCTGGTGATTAATGTGCAGCTATAATGGCTGGGGTTACTTGAAATTATTGAACAAATCCTCTACGCCTTACACATTTTGAAGCATTAGAAAACGCTGCCTATAGCAGTCACCCTAAGATATTGACAATTTTTGTTAAAAAAGTGCCTTTGACTGCTGTAACTAAAACACTCAAGCTTTCCGTGCAGTAAAACTTGACAGTAAATGGAGGTATTTTAATGCACATGTGAAATGTGAAGTCCTCACACAAGTCTTGCTGCAGAAGGCAGCCATTCCTTGTTTGCATCAGGCACCTCCCAAAGTACTTTAGGAGAAAAACCCATCCTCTCTTTCCATTGATTGCTTAAAATAAGACAGCCAGACCAGGATTGCCTGTAGCAGCAGGACAGAGGATAAAAGATTTAATGGTTCCCTTTCATCCTTCAGCCTGGAGTCCAGCTGCCTTAGCACAGCACGCTGTGATCTGCCCTCATGGGTTTGCAACTCCAGCCTGCACGCTGCCTGGCACCCCAGGCACTATTGTGGCTCAGTGAAAGTTGCAAGAACAAGTGCAAGGCAAGCTTCTACTTTTCTGCTTCTGTCTTGCACCTAACATCTTTGCATCTCTGCCATCATGCTCCTCCCCAAGCACCCAAAGAGATGCAGTCTCTCTAGCCCAAAGGCACAAGTTCCAGGTGCCACCCAGAGCTGTCACTGCCTCTGTGCCTTCTTTTGTTACCTGGTGGCAGCACAGCACACAGCCAGCAACAGACAGCAGCACACAGAAAGGGGCTGTATCATCTGTCCCCTCTGCCACTGCAAGCCTGGTCCTACCAAGTGGGTACTCTAAGGTGCCCATGGCTGCTCAAGTCTTTTGCCAGGTGTACCAGCTCAGCAGACATTTGAGTCAAAAGGGAACTTTAAAAAATTAGACATTCAACTTTCAGAAAGTTAACACTAAGGCATGTGCATTTAATCTCTACTCTTTTTGTCTTTGCTGTCCAACACTTATATGGCATTTAAGAATAGCCAAGTTTCAAATTCAGCATGTCCTTCTCATTGCTGAACTGGAAAATCCACTCCTAGGAAACAGTAATCTTCAAATCTAATATTATATATAAATATAAAAAATCAACACATCTTCAAAGATTGTGAGTTCTTAATTTCAGGATTATCAAAGTGAAATGCTTTAAAACAGCCTACCTTTCAGAGACATTTCTAAGAACATGAACCCAAATTTTCTGTTAGCAACATAAAAATAACATATATATATATATATATATATATATATATATATATGACTAAACATTTTTAATTTCAGTACCTACTTACAGGCATCAAAATCCGGTGTATTTGGACAATATCCAGTCCAGCAGATTATGACTATGCTGTAGTCAGTACAGTGACCAGAATACATTCCATGCTGGTACATGACATGGATAAAGGACAGATCAAACTATATATGGCAGTGCACCATCTAGAGCTCTGCAGGTCAGATATAATGCCTAGACTTCAGTGTGCAGTGTTATCCCCATCTCCTGCTCCTAACTGCTTTCCATACTGACCAGAGGGACTGGTCCCTTAAGGGAACAGAAATGTACGGATCTGTGTTGTATGTTTTTTAAAAGTGTTTAGCAAGAAGGTTTAATCTATTATTTTCCCCCTACAAAGCAACAAGGGGAAATTTCTTTGTGTTTCAGCCTGGGGAAACAGATATAAGGAGAATCTTGCTTGCCCCTGGGAGCCAAATTATCATAAATATGCTAAGCAGTTCAAGCTCTCCAACATGTGGCACTAGAACATGTGCAGTAAACATCACAGCATCTCTTCAGGGAAGCCTAGCACAACAAAACCTCCACTGACAAAACACTCCTGGCTTCTGTAGATTTGGCAGAACTGCCTATAAAGGGAATGATGGTATTTTCATCTGAGCAAGAACTGTTGGATTTGGTCCAAATGTCTGTAGAAGATGGGAATCGCACGCACTAGACTAATGAACAGACTGTGCACTTCATTCAGCACATGAAAGATCAAGTGGTGGGATATTTTTGGTGTATGGGGTCACACACACTAGGTTAGGGTCTTGCACATACACAGCTGTGGCTCACTGTCATGTAACCTCCTAAGCAGAGAGTCACCTGCCAGTATCTTCTGACACATGGAGGCAAAAGGTCCAGCAAAGAAGCTGCATGGCTGCCATGTGTTACAGGCCCTGCTGGGCAGGGGGTATGGGGAAGGAGGGAATACATCTTGCAAACCCACAGGAGACCCAGACAGACATTAGCATACTGCAGTGTCCCTGCTGCACTGAAGGATGCCACTTCCAGCTTTTTGCCCACGGTGTACAATACTTCAGGCTGATGGGCACACTCTGAAATAACTTATGCATTATCTAAACAGCTGTAACACACAGCAGAGACCTCCTTGTGCTGGGAGAGGGATGGCACAAGAGACACAACATCCAAAAACCAAACAGGGCCATACGTGCATCTTACATTTCCACACCTGCCTTCCTCCCCCCTACCCAGGGCAGTGAAGCATGGCTTCACAGCTTAAAACCAGAACAAAGAGCATCAGAGCGCTCATAAGGCAGCTACATTTTGCTTCCTCTTGCAGCGAACGGGTTCCAAAAAAAAAAAACCTGATAAGTTTCATGATAGTGGTGTTAAAATACATTGTTACACTAATTGTAGACTTATTTACATGATATACGTCCTTAAATTATAAACCTGAAATTGTACTTGCTATACTGAGACACTCAAATCATTCTAGTGACAGGTTAACATGTAATTAAAGATAGCTTTTTCCCTTATTATTACATCTTAATGTAAGACAGTAATAAAAAATGTCTTGCACATAGTCTGTATTAAGAACATCTAATAACTTCAAACTATTGTGTTTGTCAGTACAACCCTGCGCTGACAGCTGAATGAAAGAAATAACAAAGCTTCTTGCTTGCCCTGTTTAAAGATTATTCAGGGGTAAGACATGAGGAACACATATTATCCAGAGTTCAGCTGCTTGGGAGTAAAACACCTTCTTGGCCATATTTCCCCATGGCAGCACAACTGTGTTTGTGTGCATTTTGGCTGCTTGCAATACACAGTAGCTCAATGCTAGACTTTTAAGAATGAACACCTTTATTTTGATAATTTTCAAACTATTTTTACTTACTAGGGACCTCAGCATTAGATCCTGGATTCAGCTGTACCGTAATTACTCAGGGATTGTAGTTGATGGCCTTACTTATTTCAGTTAAATAAAGAGGAGATATTAAGCAATTTTGGATGAAAGCCTTTTGGAGTAATTTGCTAAAGGTGTATATTCACTTTTCCCGTTATTTTGGATTTTTAGTATTCCTTATTGATTTAGTCACCAAAAAAAAAGATCCAAAACACAACTCTTAGATTGCAGGACTATACCAGTCCAAAATTATGCCTTTCTTCCTTTGTATCTTTCTTTTACAAGTCTTATGAAATACTGTACTTTTTGTGCACACACTGGAAAGCATTTAATGCAAGAGATGCATCTGTATCTCATGGAAATTGTTTGTTCAGTTTTTAGCTCTTCATCAAGACAGCCAGCTGTCTCCTGGATTTCCTTGGGGCACAGAGGAATCTCCTTGGCTGACAGGTAAACCTTACCTTTCTGTACAAGTGTATATGAGTCTGATGCAATACTAAGGATAAAGGTAAAAATCACAAACTGTAATAACGCACAAGACAATGTGTTAAACTGTGCCTCTTGGATTATCTGCTCCACAACCATGTTTCACCACTACATGTAACAGCATCTGGCTGTGACTAGTGCTCACTGCCATCTTTCATTTCTATAGCTCTTTTAGGCCATAAGTGCCAACACAGTTTTCATAAAATGTGCTTTATTTTTTCAGTGTGCAAAGAAAAGGAGGCAGATATGGGCTCGGGAGAGGTGGGAGGTACCTGCCAAGGCTGAGTGCACAAATCCAGTGCCCTCACTCCTTTTCTGCTCACCTTTCCACAGTCCCATGCAGACAATACCAGTGCATTTGGCCAACACCATCAAATGTGAGTCAGATGGTGATCCCTCTACAAATTGCCTTTCCCTAACAATTTTTCAAATCCTCTTCAAATTAAATAGGCTAACAGCATACTTTCTACTTTCCCTCAGCATTTCTTTTTCTTTCTTGTTCCCCAAAGGAAAGTGACTTTTGCAACTGAATTGTCTGTCCAACTGTCTATCTTGCTCTCCCTTAACTCTGTAAACTTTGAATCTGTTGACAAATTTCAACCAAATTTGAGACAGAGCAGCAAATTGTCAAAGACTCTATGTTCCTATAAGCAATGAGTAAACTTACTCTCATTGCTCACAAGAACATAGGGTATTTGACACTTTCTCCAGACACAGCTGGCAGCCTTTATTTCAGGGAGACAATAGTGTCTCTTCCACAGGTGCACCTGAAGTAAGGGCTGCCATTAAGCACAGCTATGGCTGTAGACATAAAAGAACTCAGCCAAAGGAGATGCAGTGATAGTGCCTTAAGCTGCATCTGGCAGGAATGTTTTTTTATTTTATTTTATTAAAGGATATAATCTCAAACACTGGGACTACTAGCATCACTGAGATATCTTCCTTATTTAAAATTCTGCAAATTGTGTCCATACCCTGTTTCTCTAACAAGGCTTCCTATCAGTGCTGTTCCCATCTCTCTGCTGCACCAGGTTGCTGAGTTTTCTCTTAGTGGACTATAAATTCCCAGAGCAGATCACTGTCTCTGTGTTTGCACAACACTGTGGCTTCTGAATTACTCTCTCTATATATAAAATGACAATTCATTACCTTTCTGCATTTTTTCTGCAAAAGGGTATTTGGGGTTTGTTTGATTGAGTTTTTTTTAATTAAACTGCTTTGCTTATTCAATTAGTTGTTAAATGCAATTATTAAAAAAGGGGTTTTTTTCCTTGCTAAGAAGCAGTATCCTTTCTATATCACCACTGGTTAACCCATGGAAAATCATAAATTATGTGATGACAGTCTCAAACTGCAATCACTTGTCCTTGGCTGCAGCCCAGTTAACACTTCTGCTAGGTGTAACACTTCCTACAGCTTTCAGGTTACAAAATAGTGAGCATATATTTATATTTCTTAAAGAGTGCCTGTCAGAGAAGGTAACAAAGCATCTTAAAGGAAGACTCTGAGGATTGCATACCACCCTACAGCTAGATGAATGCTTCATATATAAAACGTATATTTAAAAGCAATTTTCCAAATCAGTTTTTAGAAACACATCACTGATTACAGTAAATTTATAAAAGCTGGAATCAATTCCATTAGGAGCTGCTGTGCTGAGCACACAGTAACCCACATCCCAGAAGGACAATGAAGTATAATACGCAAGCTCATTTAATCACTGCATCCAATTACAAGGAGGAATAAATCATCACACACATGCCTATGTCTGAATTTTAAAAAGTAAATAGATCATGAATAGTCAAGCCAAATGCTGTGAATCTCTGGATTCACAGATTAGCAGGGGAAGTGGTGCAATCACTTTCCATTTTAAATTTTTTGTTCAGTTTGGAGCTTGATCATACAGAGCTGATGTTCTCTGCATTAGGGAACACAAAATCCTGCCAAACATTCACCTCAACCAAGTTTGTGTATGGTCTAATGATGGACTTGCCTGATTCATACTCAGGACTACCCTAAATCACAGGGGTTCAAAGGACCCCTGTGATTCTTCAAAGGACCCCTGGCTTTCTTCTAACACTATGAACAGCAGCACTTTGGTCAACTGCTTTGCTGTAAACTCCCTCATCCCAGATCTACATGACCATACCCTCCAGGAGGATCTGAACGCTCTCCATTTGTCAAGAAAACCCAGTATAGCAGCTTCTTGGAAAGTTGATGGCATTTTCATGTTTTTCAGATGCTTTTAGAAAATTGTTATTAAATATTTATCATTCTTTGTAATCAAGAACATAGTTGTAACTTCCCAAATTACATCTTACTAACCTCGATTCCCTGAACAAATTTCCAATACTTTAAACTATGATGTTAAATCAAATGCCCTATGGCCCATCTGCATGTCAAAACCCTCACCCCAGCAGGGAGATTAGATTCTCATTAATACTAACAAGATCTGTATTCACACATCAAAGAAAAAAACCTGTCCAAAATATTTACATAAGCTGCACAAGTAACCCACGAGATGTTTGCCTGGAGAGATGGGCCATCATGCTGGAGATCCTAACAAAATTTCCCTCAACCCAGTGATACCATAACAGGACAGACCTCAGGAAAATGTCTCCTTGTGGCTTTGCAAAAGGAGAAGCCCAGTTTCAGCTGGCAGAGACCTTCCTTTGCCCAAGTTTAGACTTAGCTTGCCCAGCGTGCCTAGGTTTCCCTAATGACCACATCCCAAAATCTCCTTGTGTGTGCTTTGGGCTTCTGCCCACAGTAAACTTCGGGGTTCCAGAAGGCCCCATGATGGCAATGGCTTCTCAGCATCTCACACTGCCCTGGGGGAGGGCTCCCTGCCCACCAAGCATCCCTGCTGCACAGAGCACTGTAGCCCCAGCACAGATGGTGTCTTCTAGGTGTTTGCAAGCTGTGTGTGGCCCAGGAGCCCTACAGTGCAGAAACAAGGAGAGCAAGCAGGGAACAGACAATGTCCCTTTGCTTCTGTGGCCCTGCTCTGGGGGACATCCTTTCTCTGGGTCGGGGAAGAGGACAGCAAGGAGGCTGCAGCAGGGCTAGGGCTGCCTCCTTGCAATCAGGCCGGGCTCTGGCAGGCCAGAGGTCTGCACCTGTTTGTCCTAAGAATTACCTGGCCACCTCTAAGCAGCCTCTTTGTTCAATGCCTGCGTAGCTGAAGGTGGAGGTGAGGATGTGTTTCACCTGCTGGGAAGTGGGGTGCATCTGTGTGTGTTAATTGCTAAGTCATACAGTTGTTGCCTCTCTGCTACTGCTTGCTGCCACATACCAGGATGGAAATTTCCCACTTCCTGTTACAGAGTTAAATTCTACAGACAGCAATGAAGGCAGTTAACCTCTACAGACACTAAGAGTAGAAGCTGTAGTCATCTTAATAGGCAAAATGTTTGCATTTGCCCATTATTGGTGGTTTTCATACTTTGGAGCAATGCTACATGGTCACTGCCACTTTAAGATTTTGAATGAAAACCTTTTGACAACCAGGATCTGACAAATGCTATTTGTTTGTGGTTGCTTTTCACTGTTGTTTGTTTGCTTCCAGCTTGTGGCTGTGTATCCCCCATGATGTACTAACAGTAACAACAAACAAAATCCCATGGACAAGGCTCCTGTGGGACAGGGAATGAAACCACACAAGGGTTTCATTATTGTATTGATGCCAGGGCTCTACATTCATGGCTGAAAAAGAACAAAACCGGGATCTGGCTTTCTGCTTTTAACTGCAGTGGTTCCTAGAGAGAGGTCAACCAGCCCTAAATCCTAAGAAATGGGGGTGGAGAGGGTTAAAGAAAGGCTGCTTGTGGAATTGGTAGAACCTTGTGGGCAGTGGGAAGAGGAAGGATAATGGCAGGAGGGGGATGCAGGGTGTAGGAAAAAAAAAAGAGGGAAGAAACTGAAAAGCAATAAAATGTGAGGTATAAAAGCCTCTAGCAGTCCCAAGTCAGACAGCATGATTTCTCCATGATTACATTCCTGATTCTGGCAATTTATATCTCCATCAAAACCTCAAGTTCAAGCAAAGGAATAAAATCACAGTTCATGCCAAATGCTGCCACAAGAAAGCCAAAGTTTTTTATTATTAGCTACCATCAAAATTAGATCCATCAATGCTGCCATTTTATTTACATTCATCTATTTTCCCCAAACTCTCACCCTAGAATATTTTTGCTCTCAATGTCCTTGAAAACATTACATTTTCACTTCAGAGAGAGAGTACTGGTTGGGTTTTGGAAGGATCTCACAAGCACTTCTGAACTAAGACAAGGTCATCTCACAATCTCAGCCTGGCTTGGGAGATAGTGATGTGAGTTGCTGCCACAGCTACAGCTCACATTGGTGGTTTTCACCTTGTCTAAAAGACAGGACAAGTAATTTACTTTATTGCAGTAACTGATGCTATTCTGAAAAGCTCTTTCTGCCAGAGCCAGCTATACTCCATGAGGGTAACTGACATCTCATGAAAAACCTTTGGCTGTCAAAGTGCTGTAATTCCACTCCTACTTCAATCTCTGAAAGGATCAAAATTGACTTTAAAAAAACAAGCAGGACTGTCTCCAATGCCAACCACATAGAGTCTCCTAAAAGGTGTTATGTACCTCAAAATTATACCAAACTAGATCAAACCTTTCCCTCTAAAAAAGCAACAGCAATTTAAAGCCTGCATTATGAGTTTACTAATTGCAATTAATACACAGGTCTTCTGAATTTATGCTCAGCTCATTCTGCTCTATTATCTCCTTTTCAGACAGGCCCCTCCTCTCTCACTGAAGTATTCCTACTACAACCATCTATTCCTACGTCCAAAAGCTGATCTTCTGACTTGCCCACTAAAATCAAAACCTAGCAAGATATCACAAACCACAGCAGAATGCCCTGCAAACCTCTTCCAGCACACAACAAATCTGGCCTTCAGCAGCTGTTGTCACATCTGCTCTTTCCCCTCTTATTTCCTCGGACATGCTAGAGAAGGTAGCAGCCAGTACTAGGGCAAGGTAGAGCAGAGCTCTGCTGCACCTGATAATTCAGAGTGTGTTGGCACCAGTCTGCCAATGCCCCAGACAGGCTTTCTCAAGCAATGGTGTTTATTCAGCTATACAGCAAGCAGAGGCATTTGATGCAGTAATGCAGCTCGAAGTCTGCAGCTATTAAGGGAAAGCTTAACAGCCCACAAAAACCCTCATCAGGCACTACCCACTGGGAAATAGGCAGAAATCTATACTAATTAATGGTTCACAAATAGGTCTTGGGTTGTGGCTTTTTGTTCTTAATCTCCCCAGGTGACCCCTGAGCTTAGGGATTTATAGAAAGTAGTAAAATGGGAAAGAAAAGGACTGCATCAGTACACTGTACAACCAAGTATCACCTAACGGTAGTAACAGGCAGTATGACAGCGAGCTTAATAAAGAAACAATAATTGTAGTTTGGCTACAGCCAAAACCAGTCCCACTCTTGCTCACAAAAAAACCAAGGCTGCTACTTCCATAGTATCGTGAAACTGTTTGAACTCAGGACATGTTAAGAAGGATTGTGGGGGAAGGAGGAATTAAGAGCATGAGAGTAAATTTAGTTCACAAGGGGGAAAAAAGCTGCTTTGAAGAGCAGATTTCTTTCAGATTCTTAATACACAACCTCAAAGCACAGGTCTGCAGTGAATCCATCCTTCCACTCTGTGGGCGGGGAATGAAGGCACTCTTTATATTTCTCAGAAAATGTTAATCTCACAAAAAAATCATTGTATTATAGCAACTTGAAGCACTGGAACTCAAACCCCAAAGACAGTGTGTGAACTGTATTCTTGGACTCAGAGATGCACCAAGTATGCCAAGATTCAGTTTTATGTTTTCAGTATTCTTACATAAAAACTTCCCCACTACATAAAGGCTTTCTAAAAAAAAAAAAAAAAAAAAAAAAGAATTTCAGAGCACCATCTCCCAGTTTTATAACATTACAGATTCTGCTTTTAGGAAAGACTGCTTTGCTGTGTCCTGAGAACAAGTTCCCATCTTAACAGCCATTGCATTAAGTGCCAACAGCAACACAGGAGTCATTAATGTACAAACACACCTACTTAAAACAGCAGGTGGGGAATCCCTGTGTGATTGAAGAGGAACACAAAAAGAGTATTGAAGACAGTGCCCAGTTTTTTAAGTTTGCAGATCAGCCTTTAGAAGGAAGGAAAGGAGAGCAATGAGTAAGCAGTAAGAATGATAAGCGGGCAGGAAAGATGGGGGACCTGTGGTGAAAGGCTCTATGGTTGGGGTTTCTGAAGGACAGTGTACTCTGTGGATCCAGCTGAAGGAGTAGGACATGTGGACACTTCATAAGAAGCAGCAGCACTGATATTTCAGTTTTGCATTTCCAGTTCCTACTCTCACAGATAACTGCCCTGCCAGCCCACACACCATCTGTTGCTATTCCTCTTATGCTACCCTCTTACAAATCAGGTCTCACTTTTCATCTACTAGAAACAGCACTTTTGAGATAACTGTATATGTTTTATTCTGGGAAAACATGAAGACAGGGCTGTATCTGGGGGCTGAGAGGATCTGGAAGTTATTTCACCTTCGCAGTAGGGGTTGTCCTCTCCCTTCATACATTTCACACTTGGGAACGGATCTCTAGTAGACAGAAGTCAGCAAGAGTTACCACAGTTTAGATTCACTTCAGAATTTGGCTATGAGTTTTTTCCAAGATGATGTTGACTTGCTTTGTCTTTGATGTCTTTATGGCTCACTAGAGCCAGTATGACATCAGTTGCAACAGAAGGGACCTGGCCTGCTTCTTTCTTCAGACCTGCAGCTGTGGAACTGACCCAACCTCCAGCGTAGCATTTGAGCCAGATGGGGAATCAACCCAAGTGGCTGGCATATTTCTAAGATGACATCTCCCTTGATGAGAGCGATCTCTTTGGCATGACCACTGTGCAGTGACTCAGTTTTCCCCTTTGACTTTATGGCCCTCAGTCCCAACCTTCTGACCTGGGAACACAAGTTATTTCTGCTACATCTGACACTGACCAGCCCCACTTGAGTGATTAGGAAAGGATTCAGACTAAGGTAGAAACTAAGAGGCAACTCTGCTACTCCTTTCACCACTAAAATACAAGCATTTTTATATCTTGCAAGTATTTTTTATCCCTTTCATATACTTCCTTGCTTAGCAGCACCAGACAATTAGGAATTATTGAAAGCACCATTCTGAAAAAAGTTCTATATAAATGCTTCTCAAATATACCAACATGTATCTTTATAATCTCAGTAATTTATCTGTTAATTTAGATATATCTACCACCACATATAATTTCATATATTTGAAATACTTAATCCATTGATCTGATAATTCATATCACCTATATTTCCAATATCATTAGGGAAAATGGATGTTACAAATAACTGATTAAACCTCTTTAAGGTCACGTTTCCAGAAACCTTACCAAATTCCCAGTATCATAACGTCTTATCTTCCAAGTACCTCATCAAAATGCTTATATGACCCAAACCTATTTTGCAGTACAACAAATGAACACATTCTGCCTTTTTTGACTTCAAAAAAAAAAAGTTAAAAGCCTTTTCCACTGTGAAAAGAAAATTATTCTTACCCCTAAAAATATTCTCCTGATAGACCTACACTTTCCAATTCTTTTCTGCTTAAACAACTAAGATCATCAAAATCCCTGATATCATCTACAATGCACATCTTCATACTAAATGGTTTCACACCAGGCTTTCATGACAGCTCCTCATCACTTTCTCACATAGCAAAAGGTGACAAACTAGCTATAATATATCATAGAATTACAGAGAAAGGACTGAGAAACTAAGAATACTATGATCTAATTGACTGTCATATAGAATAGGTAGCTTTTTCTTCTGCAAATTTTACTCAAACACAAAACACTAAACACTTGGGTTCTACCAGCTATTCTTACACAGAGTACAAAAACATTTATTTAGGTGCCTAGGTGCTGCTGGGCATCCCGAAACCATGTGTTTGTCTGATGGCTACCTCAGTTCCTTTCTCTCCCTGAAAGGGTCTAAATTGCTAGGTGTTTCTACAGCATAAAAGTATTTGTGGTGATGAACTGAAAAAATGCCATCAGTATCTACAGAGTCAGTCCTGATCATGAAGACACAGTCCCGATCACTAAGGATGTTTATCATTCCCCGTGCTGACTCTGGTTACCCAGTCATTGGACATAATGGTGAGACAATTCAGGAGCAGCATTGCCAGACTTTGCCTTTCCGAAAGTTTGCCCAAACAAGTTTTATTGCCCAAGTGCAAGTAAACCCTTTTCAGGCTCTGCATCCTCATTTCTCAGAAAAACTGTCTGAGCTCCTGATGCAAGACTGCACCTTAGACAGATTCCCCTCACTGGCATTTCCCATTAGCTTAGGCACCGCAGCGTGTGACACACTGTCTGCAGCGAGACCCAGACACGATGCTCCTTCTGCAAACTGATTCAGCTCACTACTGTGACAGAAAATAATCCTATCAAAGAGGAAAAAAAGAGATTCCTACTAAGATACCTAAACCTGCTTGGAACAAGGTCAAACCAAGTATAGCTGAGGAGAAGGGGTTACACGGCAATGTACAGGCGGAAAACTACAGGATGTCAGATCTTCCCATTTGAGCAGAAACCAGTTCAGCGCTGGCAGCTTTGGTCCCAACTTCATGATATCCCTAGAGCTCCTGCTTCTCTTATCCCAGCTTCAGGTCCCACAATGTCATTTGCAAAGCCATTCAGCAGAAAACTCTTCACACTCTGCTGCCAGCTGAACTGATAACTCACTCAGTTGTCCTACCTGAAAGAACTAGTATCTTATTATAATCTTGGATTCTGATTGATTCCTTTCAAACTGCAATGTGCTGCATGTGATAGACCAGGTCAGATCAAAGACCCCCAATAAAAAAGAACCAGGTCTTTGACAGCAGCCAAAAGAGGATGCCCAGGGGAAGAAATAAACTAAGAAAAAGACAGTTATCTTTCCAGGATACACCCTCTTAGCTTCCAGCAACTGGCAGTGCAGATTTTCCAAATGGGAAGTTGTATCGACATTACTGCAGTGATGAAGTTTTTGCCAGGATTTTGCCTAATTTGTTTTTAAACCCTTCCGATCTTTGGCCTCCCCAAAATCCTCACAACAATGACTTTCACAGTTTAGCTGTCCATTATATCAGAAAATTACTTCTCTTCAAGATTTATAAACCAAATAATTTCACTGTGTTACAAAACACTTGGTATATTATAAGAAACAATGAACAATCTTTCCATGTCACCTTCCCCACACAATTCAGTCCTATAGATCTTATATGCCTCCTTTACCAAAGTTGCCTTCCTATGAAGACCAGACCTAGACTATTTATTCTTAGATGTATTTAATCTATAACTCTAATCACCCCTGCTTCCCTTTACTTCATTTTCAACCTTTCTGAGCTGGGGGAGAAGAAGGAATCACATTATACGTACCATATTACACATTTATGCAATATTATAACTATGGTTCTTGCTTGTCTTCTGTCCTAATTAGCCCAAATACCATTTGCTTTTTTACCAATGCTGATCAAAAAATTTCCAAGAACTACCCACACTACCTCCAAAGACCTATTTTCTGCATGATAATAGCCAATTTGGCACTTCTGTTGAATATGTATAATAAGGATTTCCTCTTCTCCATGGTAGAAAACGCATTACTTTGCATTTTTCAAACTTGGATCCCATCTGCAATTTTATCCTGCAGTCATGCAGATTTTTATTCCTTTCATCTTTCTTCAGCCACAGGGCTAGTTTGCAGGGACCCACTCCCAACTTATTTTCCCAGTTCTACACTGCCCTATTCTTACTACTTTCATGAGGCTATTTTTGAGTTGGATCAGCTTCCTGATCTATCACAACTCAAACAGACAGAGGTGGGGATAACAGGGTGTACAAGAATATAACCTTGCATGGCTACCAAAGGTGAAACCAGGCTTTATTTATCACAAGAGTCTCAACTGTTTAATAACATCAGAACATCATGTTACCTCAGATTTTCATTCCACAACCCAGTCTCCAACGGCGAATTCCCTCCATTTTAAACACTAACAACTTACTCTCACCTTTAATTTTCTCTCTTTTAAGTAATGATCAGTCCTGAAAAGCATCTTCTTCCTTATCAAAACAATCTTTAAGTTTCTTTAAGGATTTTTGGCAAGGGACTTTATCAAAAGCTCTTTGGAAATATAAGATACAGGCAGACCAGACCGTATATATCCTCACACTGCTTCATATCTTTAACAGCTCTTCAGGATACAAAAGATCTGAGCTGCCTGCAAAAAAAATCCCCACATTTCTCTCTTCTCAGTACGATGTTTCTGCATACATTTCTTTCTTCTGCATTTACTGTACTACCACCCAGTTTCCCAGCACAAAGGCATAACTTCATGCTGGAATTTTGCATCTAATCAAACTCCTGCAAGCAAGTCCAGCTGCTAAAGACACCAGTCCTTCTCTCCTGCTGTCCTCACCTGTGCATTTCCCACTTCCTGCTGCCATCTGAATCAGGGGTAAACTTTGTGTCACTAACAGATTAAGCGGACCAGGAGACTGATCCATCTTAAAACTAACGATTTAATATTTCCTAGGTTAGTATCAACTAGAACCAGCTCCGTACTTGGGTCTGCTAAGAATCACACAACAGGCTGTAGAGGCACAGAGGTACCAGTACAGTGGCAAGAGTGAGTGGCCAGGAAAGGCTGAGTTGCTTCTTTTGACTACAGCGCCAGTTGATGCTGGAATAATGTATTGGTAAAATGACAACCTTATTACTTAGATGTTCCCCAAATAGAACCATTTCTTTTAATTGGCATCACATTTTCCACCTTCCCCTGCCACTCAAGCTGATTTATATGATAGATTACACACCACTGTTAGGAGTTCAGCAATTTCATATCAGAGTTCCTTTAGAAGTCTTTGGGGAATAATATGCGATCCTCGTGATTTGTTACTATTTATTTTATTGATTTATTCTAAACCTACTTCTACTGACACTCCAATTTGAGATAGCTTAGACTCATACTGCACAAAGCAATGGTCCTCTGCAAGAACCTCCTCAGGTTCTCTCACATTGATCATTGAGATATATTATTATTTTAGCTTTTCTGCAATGCTTACACTCATGTACTCCAGTAAACTTTTGATCCACTCCTATGGACACGGCAGTAATATGCATTTAGCCCACTCAGTTCACCAAATTTTCCTAAAACTTTGTGGGAAAGTTTATAAAATCCCTCAAAATTATGACCGACAACATTTCATTATAAAGGACTGGTAAGAGGAAGGGTTAGCAGGCATTTGTTCTATCTGTCCTAAAAGCTGGAAGGTAGGATCACAAAGTGTTGAGCAAATATTTATTCCTGTTGACATCAGTCCACATGCATCAGATACACCTATATTGACTATGTGGCAGTCAGTCACAGGAGTACATTTTTTAATACCTTTTAATCATCAGTAAATAGCGTAGTGAGCAAAAGACCTAACAACAACCATCATAGCTAAGAAACAAAAGATAAAAAAAAACCAACCAGATTTTTTTTCTTGGATCATTAAATAAAATACAGCCACCTGGAAAAGGCAGAGCTATATCCATTTTTTTTTGCATCATCATTTAGCAGCTGACTATGATCAGTTCATGTAAGATAGTACCATTCTCATACAAGGTTATGTACAGTTCCACAGAGGTGTCATGGTCCAACATCAAAGCAGTGTCATTGATGCAAGTGTAGAAACAGAATGTACTAAACAAAAGTAACCCTTACACTAGTAACCCTAGCACTTCTAGGACAAATGGACACGGTCTGAAGGCCCCTCCTAGGGGGAGGGGCCTATGTTATGATCCTAAACCTAGGATCATAAGCTGCCACACTGCTTCTGTGGGACAGAGGAGAGTTCCCAGTAATCCAGGGATCATGCACAGTCCCAGATAAGGCGACACAGCATGACACAAAGGTCATTACTCCTTTCTTTTCCTATTCTGAAGATATCCAGACCATATTCTGTACCTCTTCTAGCTACATCATGAGAATTTGTTCTTTTTCTGTACCCTTAATCCCTCTCCAGGCATTCCATCATTTGCCATCCTAATGTCTGCAACAGCCTAACAAAAATATCATGCCTCCTCCTTGCCACAATCCCTTTCACCCAGTCCACTACAAAGATACATCAGTTAAGACTGACACTGTCACGTTGCTCCAGCCATACCATTCCTCATTTCCTTTCTCTAGATCTCCATTTCCCACTGCTTCTTGCTCTCAAAGACCTTCACAAATCAATCTCTTCTTCTCTCTACTCATTCTCTAAAATGAATCCCGCAGCAGGGAGATAAAAGACAGGTGGTGCCAGCAGATGCAACGAGGGAGATTATGTTCTACTTCAGCAGTGTTCTGTTTAAGCTGCCTGAGAGAGGTGGCCCAGTGGATGGAAGGAAACTATCTGAGGGATCCAGACAGGCCTGGAGAAGTAGCAGTGAATGTGATCATCACTATGTCATTCCAGAGGCTGCCAAATGTTGAATGCAATCACCACATGCCAACACAGTATGTTTGAATAGAGACCAGGCAGAATATACTCCGAAGACTACATCAGAATAATATCCAGAGAAGAAAATGCTGCTAACGCCCAAGAAATAAAAGATTTTGCAGAAAATCTGAAAGAAATGTTGTAGTCAATGGGAAGGGATTAGAGATCTTAAGACACTAAGATTTGGCCTCTTGGAGATTACTTGTTCAAATCCCCATCCTTGATGAGGATTAGCCCAGGAGGTATGCCTTGCCTTTTCTGCCTCGATATTGACATATTTGAAGTGTCTCACTCTGTTCAGTTCTCAAAACTTCAAACTGCACTCTAAAATACACACTCAGTAGACATTCCCCACTGATTTCAACAACCTGAGAGATGACTCAGAAAAGTAGTTCATTACAGAAATTTAAAATTTCCATCCATCTCATGGTAGGGAACAAGAACAGTGTTCTTGGGAATTGGTACATTACCGATTATATGTAACTCAGTGAGACAAAAACTTACTTCGAGATGGAAGCTAGCAACCCTTTGTTAGTGGCAAGCCCAAATTTAAGCTGATGTCTCAAGATCTTGCACATACTCCCTGACACAGTCATCACAAAAAGCCCTCAGTCATTAAACAGCTATTGAGTTAAGCCTAAAGAGTCTTGCAAACCTCAGGCTTTCAAGACATCCTGCCTACAGAAGTCACCTGAGCAACAGACTAGTCTAGCTGTGCAGATTGCAGCATCTTCTTCAAGTGTCCTCAGCTGCTATAACAGTGCTTTATCATGTCACAGGCAATGGCACAAATCTTCAGGTTGGGTCCCTACCTGTTTATTATAGCAGAGTTTATTAAACTGAGTGCTTAAGGTACCTTGCTACAGGTTTAGCAGCAGTTGTAGGAAGTCTTAAGGCCTGGGCTGGTCCCTAGTTAAATTTATTCCAGACCAGCCCCAAAGCTTCCTTTACTCTTCCAAGTGCAAGCAGTACCTGCTGACTTGGGCTAGAAAAGGGAGGATAGCTGGAAGCAATGCATGGTGTATCATTCAGTCATGTCAGCGTTTATAAGAAGCTCCATGACCATGCTAGCCCCAGGACAGTGGAGTTTTTTGTTAACAACCATAGAGGGCTGCAGTTATGATTTGGTATACAAAAGGTGGGAATGATAACATGCAGAGCATCCCTCCTTGGGAAACAGTGCAAAAGGTCAAACGGAACAACAGCCCCTTGTGCGTCAGCATATGTAAGAACAGCCCTTTCTCATGTTCTTTACAGACACAAATAAACAAACTGCATTGGGGGCTGCAGGGAAAGCGAGAGGCCACGGAATTCACCCTGGAACTGGCAAAGAGACAGCAGGAGCAGCAGCTGAGTACAACATCGTCCTTTTCTGTTCCACAAAGCTAGGTCTGCTAAAATAAAAGCCTGTGGAACTCTGCAACTTGATATAATATGGGCCAGATTGGAACTAGAAAAAAATACAAAAACCAGTAAATCCAAGCACACAAGGATGGTAGAAGGATGCCGTCAGGTGCACACACAAAGAGGTACATATGCACAGTCAACATCCCATACTTCCTCATGACAAATGTCACTGAGTCTGCAAAACAAACTGATAAAAACCATTACAGGAGCCTCCTCCTCATAAACCACTGGGAAACATAACTCCCAAAGTCTTTTATTCTGATGAAGTTCTATATTACCAGATTAATAAAATCAGAAGAAAATGGCATGAGAAGCTACCCTTGAGGGGGTGAAGAGCTGCCGGGCAAGGTTTAGCACACATCTCTGTGATGGCAAAAAAATGAAGGCACAGCTACTTTTTTCTGTCCCTGGGATCCAGTTAACCCTGGCTACAGGGCAGAGCCTAATTGTTTCTTTCTAAAAGGAGTTAGGATAAGGCAGAAGAGGTGAGTGGAAGCTAATCAACCTTTAAATACTTTACCATCTGCTGACAACCAGGCAGTGGTTTAGCATTTGTTTTGAGAACAGTTTACCAGCCCCTCTCACTAACAATAAGACCAGGCTTACGAACAGCCTTTGGGAGGGAGAGAGACCAAAGAGAAAAAAAGAATAGGCAGCACACGGGAGGATGTATCTAATGCTTTATGTCAGGAGGGCTTTGCATTTACAAACACTAAAATATAATGAATATCACCAGTGAAATTCTCACTGTTTTCCAGCAAGATTGTGAGCTTATAAAATAAGATGAAACAGAATATAAAGACTGGCAGCTGATGTCCCCCAGTCTGTGTGTGATAAACATTAATGGGTAAACTTATTCTGGATTCAATATTTGACCTTAAAAGGCCAATGAAGGATCCTCACTACACTACCTATGAGCTGGTTCAAGTAAATTATACTCCGAACTAGTTTGAGTGCATCTGTGAAAGGAAAACAACCACAGCCTCTCTCAGCACTAAATATTAATGTCTAGGCAGACAAAAGCGGCAGTAGGAACACCGTAATAATATCACCAGCAGACACTCTATATGTTTCTTCAGGGCATTGACACATCAGCACTAGGAATATGCCTATTGTCCCACATTAAACTAATGACTTGTTCTGAGACGTTCCTCTGGGAATCGCAGATGTTATTTATAATTTCAGACACTTAAAAGGATTAAAGTGTGTTTATTCTCAGTAATCTCATTTGTAGAGAAAGATATATACAGGCAGCAGGAGTATGCATTTTAACCCTATTGGGGACGACCAAATGCACAGCTCCACAGACAGCCATCTGCCCTCCTCTTCGGTATTTGGGACCTCCAAAAGTCTCACCAGCCTGGGTGCTTTCATTAAAACTACCTATGAATTGCAGGTTACAGGCACTTCTGATAAACTCCATGAGCTCTTGGTGACAGCAGGCTGCGCATACTGCCAAGAAATCCAGCTGAAAATTAAACTGCATGTCAAGTAGCCCGACCTTATAGAATAATTGCTCGAGGCTGGAATAAACTACACTCTCTGATTGAAGACATGCAAGTCTTCATCGGGCGATATGCTGTGCCCTGGGCTATAAGCCGTTTCTATGAAGCAGTTGTGTCAAAGTACTGGGGTGGTGTCAATACGAGTAGCTTGTCAGTAGATGAGGTGCACTGCAAGTATCCTGATCAATAGCTGCAGGCTACGAGGGATGGCAGCCCTGCCTGCAGAGACATGGGTGCTGTACAGAGCCCGCCACAGCTTGCGCTACCCAGGCGGCAGCCAAAGCCGAACGCAGACCGGCCCCAGTTGCTGCTGTGCTCGCATCTGCCGAGCGGCTCCGGTAACGACGGTGCCCCTGCCCCGGGGCCGGCGCCTCGCTCCGCCACCTCCCGGCTGCCGCGCCGCGCTCTCGGGTTCCTCGCATCGCCCCGGGCTGCACATCAGGCTGGCAGCGGCCTTGCGGCCGGCGGTGCCCGGCAGCGACCCTCGGCCCGCCCCGCTCTGCCAGCACCGGCACCTCTCCCCCATTCCCGCCCGGGACCGGGGACACACGCTCCCCGGCCTTCTCCGCCTCCCCGCCAGGCTTGCTCCTTACCCGTCTCTTTGTCCTGGGCGGCTTCCAAGTGCAGGTCGCTGAGGAGATGCTCCAAAATCTTCTCCGGCGTCCCCGACACCACCACGTATCTGTCAGAAAGCAGAGAGTCCCCGGAGTCATCCTCGGTAGAGGACTGCGAGCGGCTGCTCCACTCATCCTCCTCGTCCTCCTCGTCGATGTACTTGAAAGTAGGCAGCGTCGAAGGTGGGCAGCGGCCGCTCCCCGCCGCGACCCCCCAGCGCCTCCAGGCACCCGCACCCTGCCGCGCCCATGGCGGCCCCGCTCCCCCGCCGTGCCCGCCGCGCCCCGCGGCCCCGTGCCCTAGGCGCCGCCCCCCGGGGCCATCGCCCGCCGGGCCGCGGGCCACCCGCCCCGCCGCCGCCGCCGCCGCGAGCCCGGCCGGCCGGCCCAGCCCCGCCAACGCCCGGAGCCGCGGAAAGCCCTACGTCCCGCGCCGTCTCGGGGGCCGGGCTGCGTGGAATCCACACCTTCCGCAGCACCAGCGCCGCGCCGGCCGCCTCCGCGCCCGCTCTCGCCGCCGCCCCAATCGTCCAGCCTTCCGTGTCGCAGGGGGGGAAAAGCGACAAGAGAGAAGCGCGGTCAGTGCCCGCCGGGGTCGGGGCTGGGGCTGCGGCTGCTGTCCCGCCGCGGGCTCCAACCGGGGGGAACCGCTGCCGGAGGCCTAAACTGGGGAGGGGGCTCTTTACACCGCGGGGCAGAGAGGAGGAACGGGCTCCCCTTTGTGAGCAGCACTGGGCTCCCTGTGTTGGATTTTAATTCACAGAAGCCAGTGGGGATGGGAGAGGGTCTTTGACTGTGCGGGTTTCTGTGTCTCCAGCGTGGTGGCTTTTTTAATTCCCTTCCGATCAAATAAAGCAGAGGACAGGTAACAATAGTCTGAAAGTGGTAAGTGCTCCCGAGCACGCCAGTAGTACAGGGGCAGAATACACCTTCTGTACTTCAATAAAGGCAATAAAACCAGCGGAACAGGCGTGCAATGTGTTCCTCTGAGCATCTCCTAAAATACTCCGTGTACAGATCTCCCTTCTTTTCAACAACTTTTTAACTCGGGAAACAAACACCCTCACAGAAAGGTCAGCCCAGTGACTGTCCCGGGTGTGAATCTTGGCTAAGCTGCAGTTTGGGCACTAACTTTCTCCCTCCGTGCTCCCTCAAACAGAATGGAGCTGAACCATCATCCATTTGTGCACACGCAGCCCGCATCCCCAGTGCAGCCAAAGCCAGCTGACTGAGCAGTGCGGGAGATGAGAGGTTGTTGCTGACTGAGCAGGGCGCATTGAAACACGGCGGCTGCCAAATAGCGGCTCCCAGCGCTCTGCTAGATCCTCCTGGCAGATTTAGTCACCGGAGGGTGAGCGAAACAAAAGAGGCAGCTGTTGCAGTGCGAGTAAATCCAGGTGCTGTTCCTCTAATTCTGACCTGGTTTAGTTATATCGTTCAGTATGTCAAACACACCTATGAAAGCAAAATAGGTGTACTACTCAAAGGACAGAAAACAGCATTTGTGCATCAAGAGTAGGTCCAGCAGTGAGAAAGACTTCAAGTGGGCTAAAAATTGATGAGGAACAGATCTGTCTTGACAAAACAAGGGAGAGAAATCGCTTTATGACTCCTTTTTCTATTCGTTCATTTCTTATTCTAAGACCCGGTAAATCTGACTGCTACTTCTGGTTGTCACTGTGGCAGACGTGTGAAGACGCAGTCTCTGCCCTGAAAAAGTTTTCTTTATCAGTAAACAACAATGTAGAATTGATCTACTAAATTTCTACAAGGTCAGACGTACAGGTACTGAGCCAATTAATGTCAGCTATTCATTGTAACACTCCCAGGAGACATTACTGAGCAGCCGCATTACAGGAATACAGATACATAATTGTAACCTTCCATTCCACTGGCCATGGTTTTTTGTTGCCTACATATTTGAAAAACTGCAATGAAAGAAGCAGCAAAAGAGAAGGAGAGGAAGAACAAGAAACAGGCGCAGCATTAAAACAATTCAGTAACAGAGAGATTTATCCAAACAAATAAATTGCTCCATTTCTCTTTCCTTTCTCTGGCATCCTCTAAAATAGCCCTGTGCTCACTGACATTCCAAACTGCAGCACATATGGAGCATATATGTGATGTATGGTGCTGTATTCGTACAAACCATCTATTTCCACATAGATGGGAATGGATTTTAAGCACACCCATATACATTACATACATGAGCAGCTGGCAGCAAGTCAACAGGGAGCACTGGGAGGGTGAAAGCTCTCTCACACTGAAAGGACATTAACAATGGTTGTTCTGGATGATGGTGTTTCCCCTTCAGCATTTCACTAAGCAGAAACATTTTCAAAAAACCTTTTGGGTACTTCTTTGTGAATTAACAGCATAAAGTGCCCCAATGGTGAGATTTTCATAAGGCTCTTCCTCTTGTCCTTGCCTGTTTTAGCAATTTCAAAGAAGAGAAAAATCAACCTATTTTATCAGGAAAGACAAAAATTGTGCAAAACTAAGGCCAGTCGGGTTCAATTTGGATTTTCATTACCTATAATAAATACTTGCGAAAAAAAGGAGAGGGATAGAGAATTTCTTAATTTTGCTATCTTATATTGAAAATAATTTAAGGGAATAATTATTATTTCATTAAACTCCCACTTCTGCAGAAGTTATTTTTATGTTGTCAGGCCCTTTAGTCATATCATAAACCACAACAACTAACCTGAACAAAGCAAAACACAAAGACATGTCCTATGTATTTTCACAAGTTCTGATTTCACTACAGATATTACTCTAAAATGACATCAAGGCACGCTTCATTTATCAGAATCTGGAATGGTCTGTGAAATAATTAATTCTTGCTGTAAGAAAACCAGGCTGCTCTCAGCATGCTCCATCTAAATACAGTAGCAGATGAGAAGGAGGATGCAAGGGGCCCCCAAGTGATAAGCAGCGCGTACTGAAGAGCAAGGCAGCATCCTAGCTAAGTCCCTAGAAGTCAGCACACTGACTCGAGACATTCTCATCACATTTTCAATTAATAATGAAGCCTCACATCACTTTTTCAGACCCTTACATCTGCAACCTGTGCTGGCCACGCGGGGTCACAGCAGCTCAGCCTTACCACCTCTCTCATTTCATGGCTGGGCAGATGAATTGAGGCAGAGAGGCTACCACTGGTCACGCTCCAGATCAACAGCAGAATCACAGTTCACTCAGGTGATGCTACACCAGCACCTCAGCTTTGAGCCCCCCACACTGCCTATCTGACATTTATTTCACTCCAGTGCAGAGGGTAGGAAATGACTCTCAGTAGCCTGGATCAGAATACATTTGGACTTGTGCTTTCACAGAGGTAGTACAGGAAGGGGCAGAGCACCAGAGACACCACAGAGTTGAATCGCTGTCTCACTTTGCATGTGGCCTTGTGCAGACTCTCCCTGTCTCAGCTGTCCCTTCAAAAGCACCATTCACATCCTGCTTGGATGTTGTAATCAATCCCTGGTGCACATTACCCATCACTAGGAAATTTAGCTAGCTCTGCATCTGTCAACCATTATATTTCACATTTATTACAGCTTTTAATTAATCATCTGTTGATAGCTAAACACAGCACTATCAACCTCTATGTCAGTTCCCAGCAGGAGTTTCAAGTAAACAGCAAGGCCCTCTGGACTCTGTGGATCTTCCAACCAATATTATGGCCAATTTTCCACTCCTCTCATCCATCTTCCTAACACTGAGGTAAGCCATTTATCTCCTGGGTAATATATTTTAACAGAAGACAAGTGCTACCTTTATTTTCAGCATGAAAGGAACCCTGGGGTGGTATAAATATTTATATGCTTATAGGAATGAAACAGCTGGAAGTCCTTGCTTAGCGGGCCTCAACTTGTGGAAGTTATGCTTTGCATGAGCAGGAATATGACCCTCTGAATTACCACAGGGGTGTAAGAAAGCAGAGGTACATATGCAGTGTTGAAAACAGCCACAGCGTGCCAGCTTCCTTATGGAAGGCATTAGCTTTCAGGGTTATTTGCAATTGGCAGGGAAGAATCCAATCTCTGGCCAAAGCAACCAGTAACTTTGGTATCAGTCAGGGATATTTCTGTGTTCCTTGAATTCTTGAGTTTGGCCTTTTAAGTAATTAAAAGAGGAATGGACATCCAGAATGCACTGCCTCTCCTCTTCCTATGAGAAACCTCCACTGCTCAAAATAGCATTGAAAAATGTTGTATTTTCCAACAGCTTTCCAATAGAAAAAAAACCAGTATGGTCTGCAACAGACAGTATATTCATAAGCCTGCTTCACTGAAAAGAAAACACATTTTCACGTAATTTCTTCAAAGGACAGAACACCTGTGCAAGGATTTATTTCTTTATCTGTCTTACCCATTACTGAAGTACGTAAGTTGGAACACCCCTAAGCACCAATGCACACTATGCATTTCCCAATGACAGAACTTTTGTCCAATATCTCTTCACCTGCTTTTTTTAAAAAAGAGACCAGACACAGAGCTAATCCAGCAAACCCCACATCCAGAGAGACTCCCATATTTCTGGTTTCAATGGATAAAAAAGTAATACAACAACTAAGAGATAACCTATAAGGCACCTATAAACTTAATGGAGCATGGAAAATCCAGTCTGCAGACAGATTTTCCTGCTGCCAAACAACCAAGCAAAGCAAAGGCAAAGAGAATCTTCTTTGGACAACATGCAACAAAGCCAACTGCACACAGGCTAACTGCTTCAAAATCACATCAAATAACAAAGAAGTTGCCTCATCTATGAGCTATGGAGGGCAGGAACATTTTGTTTTCATAGCATAATTTGGTAAAACTGACTCAACACAATCAGATAAGGCTGATCACTTCTGCCTCTATGTCTTTTCATGCTGGTGCCAGGTCATGCCCTTGAGAGGTATGGGAAAATGATTCTAAGGGTTGTTTGTGTTCTAAAGAGAAGACTGCTCCCTTCAATGAATCCATGGAGTTTCCCTGTGCACACGAATATTTCCATGCAAATGGTGTAAAATACATGAGCAGAGTTGGGAAGAGGGCTCAGAAGTACAAGCGTAGAGAAGCTTCCACTGCTGTGCAGGGAAAGTGCTCCAATAGGTGACAAAGCTGGACAAAAGCCTCAAAATAACAAGATCCTCATTTCCAAAGACTGATTGTTTTGCTGGGCAGGTGTCTTTTTGCTTGGATGTTATAATCAATCTCTGGTGTATATTACCCATGCAAAAGAAGAATTACAAGAACATGAAGAAGACAGAAAGGTCAAGCCCAAAACCTGGAAAAAAATGGCTGGTATTCTTTATGTAGTTTCTTAAAAAAAACCACTTCTAATTTTTGGGGGGTTTCTTGGTTTTTGTTTTTTTTGCTATGTCTTGCTGCTTTGCCCAAACACCTCTGCCTTGTTCAGCCTATGTTAAAACTTCATTCTGAGACTGGGTCCAAGCTAAGAAAAAAAGGTGCTTGTCTGTTGGGACCCTGCTGTACCGATTGCAAAGGCTGGAAGCACCTGCCTCTGAGGTGTGACACTGAGAGAATGAGAACTAGATTGGACACACCAAAAGTGATAGTTACACCTCCATCCAGGCTCATTATATCCTACAAGCACATCTGGTTGTAACAGCCAAGAGGTACAGCTGTAAAGAAAACCCTTTGCAGCTCAAGCTGAAGCATGCTCAGAGCTTACAGAGCCTTCAACTATTAACCTCAAAGCTCTAGAAACTCTTTAGAGAGCTTGTACAAACTGCATTTTTTGGCCTCCAACTTGGGTCAGATTTGGGCAAATATTTATGAAGATGGCAAAAAACCAAAGACTCTTCCCCAAAGGGATTTCAGATCCTACTTCAGAAATATAAGGGCATTAGAGCTTCTCAGAGAACTGCTGCCAGAAATTTTTTTAACATAGCAAAACATATTTACCCCTAACTTCCCTCCTAGCTGCGTCTGAACCATGTTGGCTTCATTTTTCATTAGAAAATTAAATAGGCTGAAGCAGACACCTTTCAGAATGAACAGATAAGATGCAACAACTCTTAGAAGCAATGGAAAATTAAGTCTTATGATGTGAGACATTTGCCAATGCTAGCAATAGAGATGAGCCCTGGCTATAAAATATAAACATATTTATATTGCAAACATGATAGAAAGTTAAAAAAAACTAACAAAATGCAACATTCTATTAACAGCTCTTTCTATAAGATACTCATCCAGACTGCATCCATCAGGACTAAAGACCTGCTTACACTTCACTATGCTTTTTCCCTGGAATCCATTATTGTGGAAATGGCAAAATTAGATTTAAAGTCACCAAAGTACAAACAGATATACAAAAATTACTCTATTCTTTGCAGGCTATTCCTCCTCATTTGACAAGAAGATGGAAAGGAACAGATCACAATTAACGTGGAGATGGACAACAATATCTCTGATCTCTGTGGATAATCCATCTCAGAATATGTTACTGTATTTCACAGCGTTGCAAGAGAAACCAAAACCTGCATTAAGATGTTTGATTTTCTTTCAACTACAAGAGGACAAAAGCATTTCATAGTCACCAGCACAGCTTAATCCAACTATATAAAGAGGAGACTGGTATTTTTTTTCTGCAGTGGTTACTCTCTTTTTATTTCAGAAAAATGAAAATAAAAAAATATTTACTACTCTACCTCTATTTAAAATATCACAACACAAAATGTTTTCAGTGAGCTGCCTGTTTTGTAGTTGCATGATCACCACTTTTTCCAAATTTCAAGGGAAAAATTACCTTACAGGACTGCAAGACCATCAAGAGCAGCTTTTCTTAAGAATAAAAAAAAAATCTTACAGAAGACTGTGTTATTTTATTCCACTATAAAATACAGCTCATAGGACAGACATATTTTATTATTTTTTCTCATGTCATCTTTTGTCCAGTTCGTTTTTGTACTCTAATATTTTTGGTTTTCTCTTCAGTTGTTAAATCCACTTTCATAAACATGGGCTAATTCACAGTATATTGGTAGAAACAAAAATCAACTAATGCCTCACACAGTGATTTCTCACTAACTTCTGACTGGGCTGTAAAACCATAAAACACTCTAAATTTTTTGACCACCACCTCCTTCAGCAAAAGGCACCCAGGGATTGTACTGAAACTTCCTAGTGGTCTCACACTGAGCTATCACTCTCAGAGATGCACAACAAAAAGCCGACATTCGGCTCAACACAACCTTCCCTGCATTTATCAACTTTGCAAATTGCGGTGAAATGAGCACAAGCCACAACATGGAATAAAGAATCAAAATCCTTTGTTGCTGAAGCCAATTTTGAATATTGCATCTGATAATGCACAGAACAAGCCCTTTTAGAAAAACTGTTGGTGCTGTCATCTGCATACTGAGTATCCGCAGCAAAGGCAACGTTAATAACGAGTTATCCTTGTAGAGGGGTCAAAAGGACAGTGCTGGTAAGACAGAGATGACAGACAACAGGCATCAGGGAAAAGATTAATATCCCTACACAGTCATACATCAAGGAACTCAATTTTTGCCTGTAATCCCAAAACTGCTGAGAGTAGGATTATTTCTGCTTTCCCTATTACTAAGAAGAAAGAAACCGCTCATGAGAATAGGGCACTGCTAAATACGGGTCCCTATGTGAGCAGAAAGGCTGCAGTTAGGTCCTAGGGCAAAAAAATAAAGCTCAGTTGTGTGAGGTTCCCAAGCAAGGGTCCCACGGCAAGTGAGGTTAGGGATTCATTGTGCAGGCACTTAAAAACGTGAAAAAAGTTTGTGTAGTTACAGAAAGACAAAGGAAGTGAGAAAAGAGGAACCTCATGCAGCTTTTCACAGAATCATAGAATCATTTATGTTGGAAAAGACCTTTGAATACAACCACCGGAAAGTTTACAGTTAAAAAGGAAAAAACCTTTAATGTTCTTTGGAAAACAACAGAAGCATAAAATCCTCAACTGAAATGGGAATCCTGGTTTACACTTCCTTTGGCACACTTTGATAGTGCCATGCTGCAGTACAGATGAAGACACAGTGTTGGCCATGTCATAGCAGGTTAGCTGCAAGAATGCCCTAAATGGAGAACAAATGGACCATACCCCTGATTGGCCCCCAAATTTCCTCCAAATGTATTTAGGGCGAGAACACTTTAAGGATAGGGCTTTAATGAAAGGAAGTAATACTTTTAACACAGGGAAAAGGGCACACTTTCTAAAACAATGTAAAAAAACCCATTACTGGTATCACAGCCACTGAAGCAACGTTATCATAACCTTAACACTCCACGATTCTGTTGGATAATGAAAAATGTCTTCTTAAAACAATTGAAGGCTATGCATTTTGGTTTTCCTTTTCTTGGAGCACACACTCTTCATAGCTATTAGTGGGTAAGTTTGACAGCCTGACAGAGAGCTACCACCTTGGCAAGGACAACTGAGGAGGCCTTCTCTCTGTAACAGTACAAAAGCAGAAGGAAAAAAAAAGGAAGAGGGAGTGGAGAGAGAGAGAGAGAGAGAGAGAGAGAGAGAGAGAGAGAGAGAGAGAGAGAGAAAAGACGTGAGGATGGTATTAATATTGTTATCATTCTCTCACAGCTGGCAGGAAAGCACTTACTTGAAAAATACCAGTATATGGAAGAATTGCAGGCTCAGAGCATCTGTATTTCTAGAAAAACCTGCACCACACCGGGGCAAATTAACATGACTGTAGAACAAAAGGGGCAGATGCCAACCGTCCCTTCCAGTGGCCTTGCAATTAATGTGGTGGGATGTGAAGCTGATTGCAAATTTTCCAATGTAACTTTTTTTCTTTTACTGAAAAAATACGGATTCACTACTACATTCACTGAAACCATGCCAGAACATGTCAGTTTGAACAGAAAGCAGCCTGCTGGGCTTCCCCCACTGCCTGGACATACTGCCCACCCCAGGCTGGCAGGGCTTCTGCATCCCCTGCCACCCAGGAGCTCCACAGGCCTGGAGGTCCAGGTCTCAAGGTAAGTGTCAGGAAAATTCAATCTGTATTTCTGCCCTAAGAGAGTTTTGCAACTGTATTATTTTCACCAGAATCAGAATTGCAACTTTTTTCTTCCCAAGAATGTAAAGTTTCCTACAGGACAAAAATGCAAACACTAGATGCAAGTATCTCCTTTGTTAATAGCATAGCATAGCATAGCATAGCATAGAAAAGAATAGAATAGGAGTATGTAGATGAAACAACAGTTCAATACTCCAGTTACCTGGGGGATACACTGGAAAACACTGAAACAGTGTCTTCCATGATGTCAGTGACAGTAGGTCAAGCCTTAACTACAGTGAAAAGCAAGAGGGAGATGATATAAAAATTGCAGGACTTATGTTTTGTCCAGGAAGGGGAGGGAGGAGTGCCAAGGATTCAAGAAGGATTGCAGACTTAACCCAAATACCCCAGGACTGAAAAACCATATTACTATTACCATATAGGTCAGGGAAAATAAAATTGAAGATGATTGTGTAGATATACAGAAGTTATACTTGAGAATAATCTTAACATCAAAAGGGTGAAATTCTAGAAATTACTGGAATATAAGAGGAAATAGATAACAACTTGATTAACATCTAACAGGGCTGGAACTTGATTTCTCTGGCAGCCCCCATACAGCTTTCACTCAAGAATGAAAACTGCAGAATACAGCTCACTAACATTAGTGGATTTAATTTATTAATGTAGACTAATATTCACCTTGGTAAGGACACATGTACAAAGGCCTTAGAACCTTTATAATGGAAGCAGCGATAAATAAGGTCTCCTGAAGGAATTGAGGACAGATGGCAGTAAATATATGACACTGTCAGCCTTATATTGCTCTAATTACCAGTTCTGGATGCATACAACTTCTAAGTCAAACAGACAAGATTGCTGATTCCTTTCTTTACCTTTCACTCCAATTTATACTTGGTGTGTAGCAAAACATTATTTAAAAAAACTGACTTATCCACTTACTGTCTATTAGAGAAACCTTTGTCTCTTAACTTATGTCCATAGGACCTCTCAGTGCTGCCAATGCCACCACTCTAATAAAAATAAAATTAAAATATGTATGCTATTCACATTATAAGTCATAATTACAAACTAGGAAGATTAAAACTTGCCTATTAAACTGAGGTGCTGCTCATTACATTTATCACTGTAAGGCATATATCTTTTTGTGGAAGCATTATGCTCACAGAAGGATGCAGCTAAGTACTCAGCAAAGGTCAGGAGCTGGTTCTGGTCTCACAAAAGGCTTAAGATAAACCCTTAAAACTGAGAATACTATATAAAGCTCAATCTCGTTCTCAAGAAGTCCAGAATCAAACTCTCTCAAATGCACTGACATTTAACACGGTCTTCAAACAGCTAGTGTGAAAAAGCACTGAGTAAAGGAGTAAAAAAAAAATCCAAAGCTAATGTTTAAAATCAAAACAATTTATTTAACTTATAGACCAACAGTAGTTGTCACAAAGTAGAATTTATATCTTGTGGCTTGGTGGTTGTTTTCAGCTAAGTTAGATATAACGCAGCGATTTCTTTTGAAAAAAGCATGAATCACAATGGCTCCAATTTTCTTGGGTTTGGATGACAGTTTTAACTCACTCCAAAATAGTCTGAGATCACCAGTCTTTCTATTAACGCTTTCTAATGGTTCTTTCCTTGCTAATTAATTCATGAATCTAAATCATTCACAGATAGATAAGCCACTAATCACTCACAGTCTTGATAACAGATCCTAGGTAGATAGCAATGCATAGAACATGCAATAAAGCTGCCAAAAAGGAAAGGAAAAAGGAGTTAGAATGAAAAATAAAACTTACTTCTTCCACCTAATAGCAGGAGAGTTGATTCTGCATTTATCATGCAGGACAAAATACTCACTGATGTCAACAAATAATCAACTATAGAAATGAGAAAAATCAGGCTGCTTCTATATGGATGCTATTTTCTAACACTACACGCACAGGAGAAAATTACAGGATTTTTTGGTTTGGTAAAATATTTGTTGTCCACGTTTAGCAAAAGGAAAACGTTAAAGAATAAGGCAGGTAGGAAAGAGGGGTTAACAACCAGCTGTTTTCAGCAACAATTCAAAAGTGATGGTTATAGCACACAAGAAATAAAGAAATTTTATTGCAAGATTACAGTAAGGAAAAAGAAGAAAAGTGCTTTGTTGCATGCCTACATAAAGAATAATCCTATAAAATGATAAATTTAATTAAAATTTCATGTATTGAAGAAAAGTGTCACAAAAAATAAAAATTACAGAAACATATACAATGACACCATATAATGAAGTACAATTTAATATTTCTCCCATTTTATGATTTTAAATAATCACATATTGCTTTACTTTTATTTTGTTCCAGATGGAGTCACGTACCTACTTCTTAACTGCCTACATGCTCTAAAAATTCAGCATGAATGTTGGGAGTCTCCTCTCTGCTTTCTTTAGATAATACAATCATGGCCAACTTTAAAAGGGAGATAAGATAAGTTAGTTAAACCAAGGACAATCTCAACATTTATTCAAGTTATGGAATGAAAAATGCATCGTTACCATGGCAACTGTTAAATCACATGGTATCTGCAATGAGATGCAGGGCATCTTGAGTAAACACTCATCTGTGTGCTTGTGTGGTCTCCTCCACAAGGAACAGTTCCTTTGGGGAGGAACATGCGCAGAAGTGTGGCATAGTCCAGATTTCACTGTCTCTTCTGCAAAAAAGTTAATGGAAGTAATCCAAAATGTTATTTTTGCTCAGGGAGATTTAACCAGATCTAACCATTAGAATAGGAAGAAATATTGAGAAAAAAAAAGATCAAATGTTGAATGTTTTGCTAGGATTTGCCTCAATCAATACCATGAAACCTTGCAAATGACAGTGTGCCTCTCAAACTCACTTTGTACCCTTGCATCAGAAGATCATTCACAACAGCACTAGGAAAAAAAGCCTTCCTGACAGCATGAAGGCTGCCAAACATGCAGCAGCACATCTTGCTGGGGCCGTGGGAGCTGTTACTGCCTCCAGCCATCTGCCCCTCCCTTCTGAGGGATGTTGCTGCCTCCAAAACAAGGACATCTGATCTACCCTTGAATCAACCCTGAACCAGGCTGCTGCATGTCTTGCTGGGCTCTGATACTATCATCTAACACACCACCTCTCCCTGAGAGGGCCTCTCTTCCTCCCCAGGAGAGAGGACAGCTCTCTCCAGAACAACCCCCTCAAACCATATTGCTCTACTGCCAGTCCCATCCATAAAGTCTCAGCCCATCCATCAGTCATTGGGCTTTTACTGTACTTCCCTGCTACCCTTTTCTAGCTCTTCTTCAGCCCACTATCATGCCCACATAAGGCTCATTCCCTATCCCTTTAATTCACCATGAGGAGCAGCACCGACACCAGGTTCCCCAAAAATCTCCCTTGGGTCGCTCCCTTTTTCCTCCTTCAAAGTATCTCCTCCTTCTTGACCTCTTGAGCAACCTGGTGTTACCTAGAGAGAGTGAGAGCCACACTGTGATGCCACTTGACAGCTTCTGATACACCCTTGTATGCCCAGGGGTTTCTTCAGCCAACAAAGGCTCCACTGGGGGATACAACTGTCCACTGACACATATCTTCTGATCCCATTCTCTTCCTCTCATCACATCCCATTACTTTCAGATTGCATAGTACAGACTATCTAGACACTGCCAACACCTATTATGCCACCCAAGATATATGGAAACTCTCCCATATCTCTGATCCTGGCCTCCCTTCCCCCGTTTCCAGCTTTAATTCCTTCCTGACCTTCATGGCTTTAAATGATTTATATAGCTTTCTGCAGGTTTGTACTGTTTTTCATGTATAACTTCGAGATCTCATCTAACCAACTTCTTTCTCCTTACTCAGGAAACTATTTTTATGTCATGCGTCTCATAAATTCACCCTATCTCGTAAGTCCTTCCAGAAATGACTTCTTAAACCTGTTTACTTTGTCATTGCTGGGCTCTTCCTTTCCACATGGTTGGCCACTTGCTATTTGACCTGAACTTTGACAGGTAAGGAGATGCCATGGGTGAAGAAGAGAGACACTCTGGAATTCACCAGATGTCACAGAGCATTTGAGTAACAGAAAGACAAAATGAGATGTGTGAACAAATGGCCAGGCCTTAACTCCTTAATAGAACCCTGTGGAGAGGGTTATAATATCCAAGTACTCCAGGGAAATAACTAATGATCCTTTCTTCAGTTCAGTCATGTTTCAAGAAGCAATTGCCTGAGTTACTAAGTGCTTGAGACTGCCTCAGTAATTGCAATGATTTATTTTATGCATCATCATAACTACAGCACTAGGTCAGGAGGATATGTGCCTTATGGATGCCTTGAATTTTAACACAGGCATTGGAGGCAATCTGAAACAGAGACCACAATGATTTGAAGGGGATGAGTGAAACCAAAGTCTTTAAAATCCTATCTAAAACATTAGGTTTCTGTTAGATTTTTCATAAAATTAATTATATTTTCAGATTATCCTAAGCAGAAGTTGCTTACATATTCTTCAGCTCCCTTAAAATACAAATGATCAGAATCTAACTTTCCTGAAATCTGTTAGGATTTTTTTTCCAGTGCAACTAATGAATGTGCAGTTTACAGTGTAAATACCCACTCAGTAAAGACAAAAAATGAAAACACTAGGCTGTTGTCTCTGACTTATACCTCTGTCTATTCCAGAGAAAAATCTCCCTGTGCAAAGCATGTTTTTCATATACCCTTACTCTGTACTGGTGCATTGGCTGCCTGCTAACAACTAGAAAAGAGGGGGATAAGATTTGGGCTCATGAGCGTTTACTTGACATAAAAAGTATGATCTTTACACATAGCTGATTACCTGACCTACCAAAATGATGCTGCACCAAGGATATTTTGTGAGGACATGTTTGCACGGCAACAGAAGGGATCGGTAAGCAGCTTCTTAGGCATCCCCATCCTCCTGGTATTACTTACACTCCTTTCTGCAGTCACTTTTCCTTTTAGCTATATGAGGCTTCACTAGCACAGGACATTTTTAGGATAATGATAATTTAAAGGGTTGTCATCACCAAAACTTTCAGGCTATTTGAAGATTTTGAAGACAATTTCTCTCCATAAACTTCAAACTGCTCCCCTATGATAACTCAAGTAAAAGCCCTGCTAACATTCAGCACTGTTTTTCCAAGTAATGTGTTTCAAGGTTAACAGTGTAAAAACACTAAGCTAACACAGTTTTCAAGGTCAAAAGAAAAAATGTAGCAATTATAGTCCACAGTAACTTTCATTCATTTGGTATTCAGGATGCATTCTTTCTGAATATCAAATCACAAAATCACTGCCAATTCATCAGATTTTAAGCTTTAGATTATTAAACATTAGACTATGCTAAAAATAAAAGACAGCTTTTATTTGATCTTATTAAGATGCTTCTGTACAACATGATCTAAGCCTCTAATTATCTATATCTCTATATTATCTCAATTGTTATTTCAATATAAGCAAATTCATAACAATGCATTTTAATGGGAAATTAAAAAATTCATATACTAAAAAGTGGAGCATTAGAAGTCAAAAAGTTGAATGTCAAGATGCTAAAAATGAAAATGTTTCTCTATATTGTGTGTGCCAGGAAAGCAAGAGCTCACATGACATTTGGCAGTGATTTCCCATGATGAAGCAACTCTTTGAGGATTTCATTTTCGTAAAAGCCCTTGTCTAACTAGAACTAGCTCCTAGCTCCTTGCCCTTAACAATGCAATACAGATAAAGTTCATTAAATATATTGTCTAAGGTAGAAAAATGAAGAAGTTTTGCCATAGCAAGCACTTAACCTGTGCATGGGGAAAGAAAAGTAAAAGGATTGGAGCAAAGTATTTGTCATAAACGCAAAAGCAATATGGACATATTGTTATTGCATGTTCTGCTGCATTCGCAAAATTGCACAAATGAAGAATCTCCAGGATGGGAAGTATTATTAGACCTTAATCAATAGGATTTTTTTCAAACAGGCTGGGCATCCAACCATTTGATGCAGATCTTTTCCACGCACGAGAGCACTGGAACACTGGAAACTGCAGCATTAATGAATTGCAAGGAAAATTGCAAATGCCTATGATTTTGTAGTCAATTTTCACATTATCATGGTCAAGCAACTTTTACAGCTTTTTGATACTTTTACTGGAATGCTAAACCTTTATTTCTTCTTACAGCAGGTAAGACATGAATTTCTAACATAATTAAGTGAGTAAATTGCTATTTTTTTTCTGTTTCTATTCTTAGGAGATCCTTAATACATATTGAACATCACATGGATTAAAAACTAATACATTTTAAAACAACAGTTATATGCATGATTTATTGTATGGCTTTTGTCTAATGCAAATATTTACTATTTATATGTCACTGCAATGAAAACAGTATGTGTCAATTGATGAACCAGTAAATATGAGATAGAATTTGAGTGCATTGCTACAACAGTTGAAAAGGAAAATGGTGTAGTGAAACTGTAGCCTTTTTCTCTACACAGTACAAAACTAAGTTTTGCACCAGGGAAGAGACAGTCATATCTGTACATATACATATGTGTGTCTGTGTGACAGCTGAGGGTGGGAGAGTGCGAACAGATGAATTACAGGGAGCATACGGCCACCCAGTGCAAGAACAGAGCAACTCTGTTCTAAGGATGGCTGCGGATCCCACACAAATTAGCACATATACCCACAGCTCTTTTGTAAAATTGGAACATGTTCCTTCAGTTTCTGCACACGTTTCTACAAGGAAATTTCTAAAATGAAATAAGAGAGGCAGATTTTTAGAGGTCTCCTGAAACTAAAACTGTAGCTGACACTCTGAAAAAAAAAAATTGATAGGGGCCATTTTTAAGAAAGTACCTGACTTGGGTGTCCCACAACAAAAATCTGCCACCTGAAGCCACTTTCATGTGGTTTAGGTGTTCAGACATAAAATGGGAAGCTGCTTCAACCTATCTATAGTATCACTCAGCCAGCCAGTGCACTCTGACTACTCAAACGCCACATCAGTGTGGGAAAGCATCCTGAGAGCCAACGTTCACAGTGCTCCTGAAAACAGGGAAGTGGCACTTCCATATACAAACAAGGATCTGAGACACATATGTTTGGTCATTAACCCAAGGTCTTGGAGGAAGCCCGTGCAGGATGGGGAGCTCCTGAGCCCCCATCTGACACCTCAGCTTCACCACTCACCCCTCCTCTTCAGAAAGGCAGGTAGTGTGTACCTACATGGAGTTACCTGCAAGATAAGCCAGGGAGCAGACAGCCTGCATCTATTGCTTTTTCTGTCAGCAGGCACTAGATGGAGAGGGGGAAAGGTGACATTCACAGCCTGACGTCCCCAAGGTAGGGGCACAGAAGTTTGTATAGGTCTCGAATGTGATGACCAAGACTTAGGTTTTAATCTGAACAACTGAAAAGGAGGTTGAAACTTTTCAGAATCTGCTAGATGAAAACCTGATGCAATCTGAAAAGAGGAGGAGAAGGAAAGGAGTGTCAGAACAGATGGGTCACCAGGAGAAAGCACCTTCTTTACGTTAACAACTGAGACTGTGTGTAAATGACTGGTTCTTTCTTCAGAGTGAAAAAAGGTTCCATAAGTAGTCCTTGTAAGTGATCATCTTTGCTTTTAGCAAGATTTGCAGTCTGTTTAATGAATAAATAAATACAGCATATGCACACATAGGCAGATATATCTACAGAAACAGAACTGGTGGACCATTAGTGCCAGAACTTCCTTGGTGGAGAAGGATTCTGCCATGTCCTTGGTGAAATCCTGAGAAAGGCCCCAGATGCAGGAGGCCATCCCCTACAATGTGCAGGATTTGATAGGTTCCCAGTGGGGCACTGGGCACTGCTCAAACTCTACTGGAAGAATCTTGTGATGCCAATGATAAAGCAGGCAGGAAAATCTTCTGCCCAGGTTTAATCTACTTCTTCTGCCTCTGCATGAAATAGGAGTAAAGAACTCACTGCAAATAGAGTTCTGTTTAGAAGCCACATGCTTCTTTTACACAACTTCATCAAATCTAAGAAACAGAAAAGAAATCAATATAGCCAAATTATTAGCTCAATATAGGTACTGCATATTATTTAGACAGACTGAACTTATGTGTGGATTTCACTTAAAAGATTCAGGTTTCTCACATGAGGAGACAAAGCCAGAGTGTTGGTACACTTTCCAGCTGTTTGCCATCCACACAAGGAAGCCCAGACCTGAATATGTCTGGTTTTTAGCTCAAAGCTTGAACAACCAGGCTTTGCATATGAGAACCAAAATTATTGTCTCTTCAGTCAGCTCTGATTAGTGTCTTCTCTGACCCTGAACACATCAGGTCTCTATTAACTTGCTAAGTGTGGCCAAACAGTATATATTATAAACAGCAAATCAATTTAACAGCTGTATTTGTATCCACATATATGTTTTAAATTTTTCTGTGGTGAATAATCCCCTACTTGCAATATCAAAAGTATTTTGTAAAAAGGCCTCAACTGTTATTGTATTCACTGAACAAATATTAGTGCCTCTAAAAACAGAATAGACACTGTGATATTGGAACCAACCTATAAAGCTGATGCACGTTTGCATTCTGTGCTTGTCTCCTCCTCTACTAAAAAGAGCAGGTTTTCCTTTGTTTCTCCTAGCACCAGATTAAGTAGAAATGCTGCTCCTGATATACCACACACAGGTCTACTCCCCTCACCTCCCAGGGAAAATGGAGATGAAATAAGGGATGGTGCTCTCAGTCCAGCCACTCCAGGTGAGACAGCAGCATCAGCCAGGGGACAGAGCTGACACACAGCAACCTACAAAGGCATGTGAGCTGTAGGCTCTTCCCTTGATCAAACAGGGCTATGTAGTTCAGCATCACCCCCTGTTCAGGGCTTATTCTGGTTCAGAGCTTGGAAATCCATCGAAGATTTGACCTTCAGCAAGCTGTTAAAGGAAATACCAGCTACTATTCATGCTCTTCCTGAGTTAGGTCATCCTATTATTTTCCCAGTCACCAAATGAGGCTAAAGTACTTTTTCCTGCAACCAGCAGCTGCTGCTGCTCCCCCATGTCAGAGCCTTCCCTGCTTGGATGCTCACGTTCCAGCCAGTGACAGAAAGAACCGGGAACTGCCTGCCACATGGTAGTAGAAAATATATTCAAGGAAGGCCACAAGGTCATTGCTAATTTCAAACCCTGTTTCATGTTTCCACATGAAACATCTAATTAAAACTTTTCACTAGGTAGTTAAAACAAAATCCATGCATATGCACTTGAGACCTCATTTTCATGTGCTGTGAATTAGAACATAGGAGGTGCTGCACACAGCAGTAGGAACACTAATCGAGGAAGGAGAGGGGAATACCTGCTTTGATTCAGAGGAAGACAGTCAGCAAAAATACCACTAATCACCTGGGTTTTCATTCCTTTGCTCTTTGAGCTGCCACATACAACCAAGAAAAATGAATGCGAGTGGTGTATTAACTGCTACCAAATCAGCGTTCTCCACGGGTGACCATGTGTCAAGCACATCTTGCAAAATGCCACCACCTTCCATGGCTACAGTGTGACAAAAGTATTAGACCCTAAGGGCTATACCCTGCTCTCACAAAAAAATATCTATTAACATCAGCAGGAGCTGAATTAAATTTTGAAAAGCAGGCACAGTGAGTGACAGAATGGCCATAGCAAAAGGACAATTTTTTGAGATTTTAGAGATGTCTCATGATTAAAATAAATAAATCCTGGGGGGGGCGGGGGGAAGAAGCCTACAAGAAATACATTCCTGCTGTGGATGTGGCTTCAGCAATGGAGGAAGAGATAAACACTTTACAGCTGCCCTTTTTCCAAAAAGCCCTCACTGCAGATAGCCCCACTCTGGTACAGGAAAGACAGCTGAACATAAGGAAAAGGCTAAGTCTTCACACCAGCATGCTCCAGGTGGTCTCCAGAGCATGCCTGCAGGAACAAATACCAACAAATGCTGGCAGCATTTAGTCCAGTGAGGTCCTAACGCAGGCCTCATTGACTTCAGAGCATCCTGCCATTGGAACCACGCTGACCTTAGCATAGAAAGCAGATGGTACTAAAGAATTTGCTCCACTGTAGTTTCTACTCCAAACAAGAGCAAAGCTTGACATGTAGAAATATGTTCACCTATGTAATAACACTAACCATGTATCTTCTGTGTTACTGGCCCAAATCTTCATTTTGCACTGAATCCTTTTAACATGACTGACCTCTGGGCCAGCTACCAAATCTCAGACAACTTCCAAAGAGGATGCTGTAGTGGACAGCCATCAGCTTCTAGTTTATCAAAAAATTTTCCAGTTGTTTTGTATGTTTCTCCTCAGCCAGGTCCACAGTACAAGCCAAAGCCAGATATCCTTGATTGTTTTCAATTCTAAGAGAAGAGTCTAGTAAAACAATTAATTACTTAAAAGATCTGCACTACTGAAAGGTGAAGGACAAAATTACTTCTCTTGAATTTCAGAATTCAGAAAAAATATACTTTTGCATGATACATATTCAGAGTATTATCAACTTTTCTTTTTAATCTTCCTGAATTTAGGTAACAAATTCCCTAACTTGACAGAGAGATCTAGGCACCTTTATTACTCAGAGTTCCCAGGACTAGAGTACCACCACACCAGAACTGTGTAGTCCAACTTCCCATGAAAAACAGCACTCCTGTCCTCTTCCCTGCTCCTGGATGCTGACCTCCACTCATCATTCACACCCTTCTTTGTGCATGCATGCCTTCATGAAGCCACATGGTGAAGCACAGGACCTAGATTAAAATACTGGCTGCCGAAAAAATGCAAGGAAATTTCATTTGACACAGTTCAGTTTCTGGATTTTGTAAGTCACAAGGCTTTTGTGAATGAAGGAGGATGGCTGTATTTCATCAGGAGCCTGCATGGGTCATCCCTCACACCATATCTCATTCTCACCCCATATCCATATCCCCATAATGTGAAGGAAACTGAACCAGTTGGAAAATAACCCCACAAGAAAGGTGTATTTATTTTATTTTTCAGCTTCATTATTCCCTGTATCTCTTCATAAAGCTGCACTACATGGGACAGCCCAGGGCTGGGGACAAGCATTTGGGGCAGTACAGCCACTGTAGCAATGCCCAAGGACCCAGAGGCTGCATAGTGACTGAAACCGCTTGGCCTTGCCTCAGCTATGCTAAGAATTTAAAAAAATATCTCCCTGGCCCTCAGCAGTTCAAAGTCCAACCCACTTCCAGCTTCCTTGGGATCCCCAAATCACCTAAAAGGGATACCAAAGCAATTCATCAACATTCATTAACCACTGCAGGTTTTATGGCACCCTTCAAGGTCCCACATGTTGAAGACCCCATTTTATACCTGGTAAACAAAGGTGCAGAGAAGCAGCAAGATTTGAAGAAGGTTATTTATTAAAAAAACCAATGGAGTCAAAAATAAAAATTCAAAGTTCTGGGTCTCAGGTTTTAGCTTGCTAAATACCATGTGCCCTTTTTACCCCTTTCAGCCCAGGAGCTAAGGTATTGTCCCATACAAGAATGAGTCACCATTCCACACCAAAGAAAGCCCAGCGTGCAAAATGTGTATGTGGAATTTCCTTCTATACAAAGTAGTTTAATGTTACTGAATAAATCAAAGAGGAGCAAATTAGGCTTTCTTTTCTTTCAAACACTAGGTCAAGCATCTGGAGGAAAGTATTGTGGGAATATGTAACTTGACTCAAAGGAAAACAGGGAGGTTTCCAGTAAATGTGTTCCTACACTAAGCTCACAACATATCATGTGAGCACAAGCATGACTGCAGAGCTTTTATTTTACAGGGAGAAGGACCATATAATTTCACCACTGTTTTGCATCCCTGACAAGAGGACGTTCTCCTCCAAAACTCTGGCCACATTAGACTTAACAAAGGGAATAGTAAGTCCTCTGAAAAGTATATAGCAAATAAAAATACTTTTCTCATTATTTTAATAGAAGTGCTGCAAAAGACTGAAACGAAGCTTTTGCTAGCGTGCAAATGATCCCAGTCCTACATCTGAGCAGAAGGAGCCATAACTCTGGGAAACTTTTTCCATTTCAAAAAGATGCCTGTGCCTGTTCTGCACCCAAAAAAAAAAAAAGCCTAGGACCTGCAGAAGTCTTTTCTTCTCAGAAGATAAAGAGGTTGGCTTACAAAGAACAGGTGATCACCTTGGGCTATGCATTCATTCCAGCAGATGAAAGATCGACCATCTGGAATAGGACACTCTCTCCAGAACAAGACAGAACTAGATTCAAGTCCCTGTTCCCCTCATTCAGACCAGAGTCTTGAACTTCAGCTTACCTCCGCAGCAAGCATGTACATACCTCTTAGTCACTCTTACTCAATACAGAGATATAAACTGACAGCCTCATTGATAGATTCATTTTTTTTCTTGGCTTGTAGTTGAAGACTTAAACAAAATTGCCAACTCTCATCTTACCCTGGTACAGCTCTCTCTGCTAATACTGGCAGATCTAAGAGGTATTAAGAGAACTAGCAAACTCCTGGGCTAACAAGCTAAACCCATTCTGCTTAAAAGACTTTAGACATCTATACCACTTCATAGATATTCAAGCCATGAAAGTTCCTGCAAAACTGTGTTGTAGTTGTGCTATAGTTGTGTGTAGTTGTTTAGTTGTGCTAAACTGTGTATAGTTGTGTCCACTTGATTCACAGTTCTGCCCGAGATGTAGAGTAGTGGCCAAGAGTGAAAAGCAGCAAATCTGCACTCAAGATACACAATAGATCTGTCCCAGATGGAGCAGATACAACAAAAGTGATGAATTTTTTAGAAAGTAAAATTTCAGTCACTGCCTGTATTCAGATGTCATTTGATATCAATGTTTTAAAGAATATTTTTCCATCAGAGCCCTGATTATTGACCATCAATCCAACAGCATATCAGTATAGTGCCACAGCTTTGTCTAACAAAAGCTAACAAAAACAGCAGCTCTGGACATGTCCTGACATTCATTCTTGTCTCCAGTTGGACAGGTAGATGCACCCTAAAATAACCTTGGTGTGTCACAGCTGGAATTTCCTTATGAAATTCCTTGGTCGTGAGTAATCTATACAACCCAAGGCTCTAAGTCGTTAATCTTCTGTTGTTGTAAGCCTTTTAACAGCTTCAGCTCAACCACTAACCTGCTTCAATGAGCAAATCATCTGTCTTCTTAATGAGACCACTGATTACAAAAGTTAGTACCCAGTAAATTAACAAAACTGTTCTTCAGTATCTGTTGTCCTACTGAAAACATACCTGCCTCCTATAATATATCTCTTTCATATTGAACTCTCACAGAATCAATACACTCAAGCTGTATGTACATATATACTTTCAAACAGTAGGTAATTCTAATTAATATATACATTAATCTGTAAAGGGATTACAGGGTGGATTTAGGAAATGTTCCCCTCCCCAATGCAGGGAAGTACTGGAAAAGCCTCAGCCTAGAACATAATTTATATAGTTGAATAAAGAAATTAATATTCTTTAGTTCTCTTATGAGCACCTTAGAGAATCTTAAATTTCCTTTGAACATTACCGTCAATTTGTAGACAGCTTATTCAGTTGATCTGACCATGAAAATGATAATATAATCTAAAGAATATTCTCCCCATGTTGCTGGGATGAAAAGCACTTTTCCAACTCTACTAAGACAATGACACTATAAACAGATGTGATTTTCTTAATGAGTGCAACACTTCATTGAAATAATAACTGGAAACACTGTACAAACAGTTTCACATCTACTATAAATACATTATTCAATTGAGTTGTAGTTGCTTAAGAGGAGTTTCAAAAACTATGGTTTAGTGCAAATGTGCCTCAAATGCATCTCAAAAGTATGCTGGAGGAAAAAAAGCTATGATAAATTACTTCAAATGGCTTTACATACGGAACTTGCTTTCTATATTATAATTAATGCTACTAATAAGCAAACTTCTCAAAAAAAGCAGGCGCATTTTATAGCTGAATATTTCAATACAGATTTTTCATCTATTTTCTGTCAAAGCAACTTTTGAAAGGGAATGAAATACTTAAATTACATAAAAATACAAATATCCAGTTTTACTTTTCCCTAGACTTATGTGTGTGATTTGCATGCAATGATAAAATTAGAATTGCAAGCTTGCACAGTTATTTTTACTCTAGCCCACATTTGATACTAAAATAATTTCTGTGTGTTTTAGACAACCATCTCGTTTTCTTTATTTGTCAGTACATTGTATCTCATTGTAGGAATTCAACAGCAAGAGAAGAAGCTTACCTTCCTATTTAGAATCTTATTTAGTACTATTTACTTTCTACTCCCTAGCAAAGCTGAGGTTTAGGAAACCTAACACCTAGGGTAGGTTCAGTGCCTTAATTAAGCACCTTATTCTAACACATTATCAAGCAGGAATGGGGGGGAAAAATCACTGTAATTTAGTTTTTGTTTTTCTTTATGAGTCTGACAGTACCAATATGATTAGAGCACTTTGCAAACACTATATTCACCACAGAAGAAGTTGGCACTGTGAGCTACTGAGAAACACCAGTTCCAATATACCAGTCTAACCTGGTCATTGTCAGCTTCCAGTGCCAAAATCAATTAAGCAGCTCACATATAACAGAGTTTGAGCACAGAACTTTTTAAATTATATGACTTTTTCAAAGCTCTTTTTTTCATTCAGACCACAAATCTGAAGAGAAATGAGAGCACACCAGAAAACTGAAACAAAAGCAGTATGGACTTTCTGATAAGGGTACTTAAAGTATGAAGTAAAAATATATGCATGTACATCATGTACACACACCCCAATTTTACACCCTCCAGAACACAGCCAGACTAAAGGAATCCCTTCTCTCACCCACAATAGTTCCAAACTGAGCTTTTCTCCAGTGAACCACCCAGCTGTCACGTATTTTCCCTCTTCCAGACCATCTGCTTTTTCTGGGAAAAAATAATTATTTTTCATCTCCTTCTGAACTATCAATCCAAATCAATCCATGCCTCGCCTGCCCTCTGTGGACCACAGACCTCCAACAACCACACCTTAAAGAATACTTTTAGCTACTTTATCTGCCCAAAAATCTCTTCTGCATCCACATGTCATCAACCTTGGCTAAGTGAATCACTGACTTCTGTCCTCAAACTCAGATTAAGATAATGACTATATACTTGAATGGCAGGAGAGCTCATCAGTTCTCTTAGTCATCCAGTCTAGCTCCCCATCACACTCCACACCTCATTCACTGTACAGGAAAAAGAGTTATTGGGGTAGTTAGTATCAAATTCTGTGATTAGGCTGAGAACACTTCCGTCTTTACGGGAAAGTACAAGAATCATCAAAACCCAATTAAACTACATTTATTTTTGCTACTGATGTTGGAAATCCATGTGAGGTTGTACTAATCTGAAGAGACCTACTTTAGAAACACAGTGGGTAGCACCAAGGGAGCCCCTACTCCATTTCCCATCACATGCCTGGGACAGAGTATATGTAGAGAGGAATTATGCATATGCACATTCAAGCTGGGGTTTTGGGGTTTTTTCATAATTCTAGAGGAGGACAACCTAGAACTCTGCTTTAGGCAAAATTCCCCATTGGTCATCTCGGAAAGAGCAGCTTTACTTCCAGGCAGGTTATAAAGCCCCCAGCTTTGAACAGTGACACTGGCCCAGGCTGAAAGAAACACACAGCCCTGCAAACCAGCAGCATTTCTGCTTTCGACGTGGGCTGCCAGGAGGCCAATCCAGCTAGCAAGCTCTCCAAGTGCAGGGAGAGCAACCTGGCAGGGTGTTCAGGCATCTGATTTACAGACTGCATGCCATCCCTTTGAGGAGGACAGATCATCCAAGAAAACACAGTTTGAGCTCCCCAGGAGGGAAAGCTGGTGAAAGCTTTAGCGCAAGAGTACTTGCTGAGAAATGAGGGTCCTGTGGAAAACATGCAGAGCATACCCATTTCACTCCTACATTGAGTGCCCATCACCCCGTGTTTCTAAGAAAGCAAGGTAAGCTATGCTTTTAAAAATAATAAAAAAAGACGTGTAGCACATGGACATGTAACACATAATAAGAACACCACACCCTGAACATGTTGTTCCTCTAACATTTACAGTGAGCCCAAGGGACTGGGTAGTAAGCCAATGCCAATGAATCTGCCATCACTTTTGTAGCAGCAGGATGAGATGGGAAGGTCTGAAAGCCCTGGTCCAAGCAGTACTCACTACAATTCAGCCTGCTGCTTTTCTCCTTTGAAAGGAGGGGGAATCGCTGCCTGGAACAGTGAACTCTGCCCAGCCAGTCAAATCCTGACACCTGCACGTGCGTCGGATCAGCTCTCAGACCACATGGGAGGAAGGGAGGGAGAGGAAGGGATGGAAGCTCACAGCTTCCTGAACGTATGCAATCCACCGCCCCTCCACAGCAATGTGTGCATTTTTCCCAGGGAAAGCTACTTACCTGAGTCAGCTAAACTGAGAAGCTATGACAAGCCTTACCCATGTTCATAAGTGCCTTCTTGGAGACTATTCCTAATGAAATCAATAGTCTAGCTGGGGGCTTAGCAAATACATCCACACTGTGGACTGTAGATCTCTCTTAGATCTGGGCATGGGCTGCCTGGACTGAAGGGAAGAGACACTCTCACCCTACAATAACCAGTAAATTGTAGACTGGGAGAGGAAGCACACCGTGATTTATTATTGCCTGCACTAGCTGTAAGACATTCCCTACCCAGAAATAAAGGGCAGATGAGGAATGACCTGGGCTTCTGCAGTCTCTCAGACAACATTTCTCTTTGCTGTCACCTCTAAAAGCATATCCTCAAAGTCTAAAGGCATATCCTTGCCTCAGAGCAGTAACTGCTGCATTATACTGCTCAGGATGGATATGAGCAGATTGCTCTAGCTCCTGCTAAACTGAAGTCACTCATCTCCTAAATAGCAGCAATTGCTAAGTACCACACTTTTCAAAAGGAGAAGAAAAGCTGAGTGCTTTTTTCCTTTCCATTTTTGGAACTGTACTGTAATCTGTGCAGCTACAGAACTGCAGCTGACACCACAGCACCCTTTGCAATGACTGGACTAAGCAGCAAAAAGATCCACTGAATTTTTGGAGTATCAGTCCCGACATTCCCCTCTCCTCTATGCCCACGTATCTGTAATCTTGCTTCCAAATCCTGAAACACAACAGAAACATTCCCTGGTTTAAAAATCTTCTTTATTTAAGTACCTAAACCTTTAATTGTGCTTTGTAGATAGAGTTTAAAGATATATGGAAATTCTGCCAGATGTCCATGACTAGTGGGTCAGCTGAGGAACAATTCAATCTAGAGGACTTAGCCTGGCTAATGACCTTTCTTGCTTCTGCACACCTACTGATACAATTACATATTTAACTACACCAAACCAGACCTTATACGTTGCTGAACAGAACAGCATGAAGCTCTGAAATAAGATTTCATCATTCTCTTTTCCTTTGTGCAGCTTTATTTCAGTAGGAATGAGCTTGCAGATGAGCTGAAAAGTATTTCTTTTCTAAAGCACGTGCCTTTTTTCTCCTGTCCAGTGAACAGAATATGGAATAAATTATATACACAAAATGGCAAGAGACACGAGGACTAGGTGGGATTTTTTTTGTTTCTTGCTGTTATTATCCTCTGCAGCTTTAGATTAATATGCAATCAGAATAGAAATCTTTACTAAGAGAACAATATTAGGAGACATGCTATAAGCAGAGCAGTCAAGTTTCAGTGCATTTTCAATCCAGTTATTAACATCTGAATAAATACTTTCAGAAGCATTCAATGGAATGCTGCTTTCTTCAGTGTAACTTTTGATTGAAAACACAATTTAAAAGAAAAAAAACAACATTGAATTCCCTATCCAGACCATTCTTTTTAATTCACACTGAAAAGTTCCGGCCAATACTTACATCCAAATATACCAGCAATAAAGTAATTTTAAGACAATTTAAAGTAAGTACTTGATGTACTCATATACCTTATACATTATTTAAATATGCCCTAAAACCCAACAATTTGGTAAAAAGCATCCTGAAGTCATCTGCTACATCCTATGTGTCTAAGATATTAATAACAGCAACTGACAGCTAATGACAACATAATAATTTAAGTGCGTTGACAATTATTGACCTGAACGCACTTCAGAGAAATGTAAATGCCAGAGGAGAGCAGTTACAGCTCCATGAATAATGTGTGCCCTGGATTCTGACCATCAGCTTTGCTATTTCAGTTTTGTGACCTAAATCTCCCTCCCCAGTCAGAAGAAAACAAAAAAAAACCAAACAAGAAATGTCTTACTTGTTCTGCCTTCTCCAGTGATTTTCTATCCGCCTGCAAAAACTGGCAGTTCTCTCTCGCCAGCTTCTGGACCAGCTCAATCCGTCCGATGTCATCTCTTCCCTGAAGCTTGCATAAAACTCCTGCCTTAAGGGTGGGAGAAAGAGCAAACAAATACTTAAATCCACAATCCCAGGACATGACACCGCCACAAATTTCAACCTTAAAAGAAATGCATCTGTTTTCTCATATTTGCGGTACTTCAGTGCTGCTTGCTGAACACAAACAAGCCGCTGCTTCCCAGGAAACAACTGGAGAGGAGTGGAGGCACATCTGAATCTCCAAATGTATCTACTTTGGAGGGAAGAAGGCAGGGCTAACTAAATCAACCGCTCCTCTGAGTGCAACTATCAGATATGCTGTGTTTTATTTGTTCCTGTCAGCCTGTTTCCTGTTACATAAGAGAACAAGAGCAAGAGGTTAAAAACTCATGGGAAAGTTAGCCAGGAACAGCTCTGGAAAAAGACTGAAGTGCAACAAAAGGCAACCCTAAAAATAACAGGCTACAACTCCCTCTGCTCCCACCCCAACCATTTTTCACGTATGCAAGACTCAAAAGATAAGTTGTGTCACTTTTATTTATTCCGTAAATAACAAATCAGTCTCTCTTGATTTTGTTTAGGGAAAAAAATTATATTTGCTTTAAAAGTTATTTTTTTGGCTAATATTCTGACAGTTATTCAAGTTATGCTTGTAGTGTTTTGCCAAAACATTGAGCACTGGTTGTTTTCTAAAAATGCCATATATATATATATAAAGATGGATTCATGCTTGCACGCAGGCGTAACAGAGACCCTTTGCAAAGTTAGTTGATATGGGCTAAATTGCTCCCTGAAAAGTCAGTGGCTAATAGCACTGTCCATGCTTTGCTTATAGATAACAGCCTCTGCATAACTGAGACCTGGTGCGATGATACCACACAGCTTTTATTAGCCCAGGTGTTTCCTGTGGGAACAGCATATGCTTTGGGAGGGCCCATCATATGGCACAGCTACGGTATTAGACTTCAAAGACAATCTGCAAATAAACAATTTTCCCCACTTCCTTCACCATTTTCTTGCTACTATTCATCTTGAGTTTAAACGAATAGCTATCTACTCCAAAATTCACAACACATCTTGTGAGTCAGGCCTAAAAGCTACGGATGCCCCGACTGCTAACCCATAGTGCCATGCAGGCTCCAATTCTTTGGCCTTGAGAAATTCCTGCCCATGAAGGTATGAGAGTGCCCACTCAAACAGACTGCTGGTTTCTCCAAGGAAGAGGGAAGTGGGGGTTAAGACTTCTTCAGTTGAAGAAGAAAACAAATCCAGTTTACGAATAAGTGCTTTAACACTGATGGAAAAAATAGGCTTCACAACCAAGTACAAAGAGTCATCCTTACTGAATTCATTGAAATAAATTTGTACATGCCTACATTCTTCCAGTCTGGATGAAGACATCTCCTCACAAGCCTGTATCTATACTTCAGCTCTGGTGAAGGAAAGGATTTCAGATACAGCCTATACAGCCTGTACCCTGCATGTCCTCTGCTCTTCCTGAATCCAGCCTCCTGAGGAACCCAGTTTTCCCATGTGACTGGTTTGAAGGTCAGAAACCCACTGAGAACAGAAGGAATTGCATTGCCTAATCATAGAATCACAGAATAGAATCATAGAATCAGCCAGGTTGGAAAAGACCTCTGAGATCATCAAGTCCAAGCCTTGATCCAAAACCGCCGTGGTTACCAGACCACGGCACTAAGTGCCACATCCAGTCTCATCTTAAAAACCTCCAGGGATGGAGAATCCACCACTTCCCTGGGCAGCCCATTCCAATGCCTGATTACCCTCTCTGTAAAAAATTTCTTTCTAATATCTAACCTAAGCCTCCCCTGGACAAGCTTAAGACCCTCTTGTCTTACTGACAGTTGCCTGGGAGAAGAGACCAACCTCCACCTGGCTTCAACCTCCTTTCAGGGAGCT